>NW_023606676.1:0-40001 GCF_013339745.2 Dermacentor silvarum | reverse complement strand
CATTTCGCCTCGATCGAAATGTGACGGCCGCAGCCCAAACACCGTCTTTCGGGTCAGCAACCGGGTACCATAACCGCCAAGCCACCGTGGCGGCATGTGAGCATTCTTATCGGTATCGCAAAGCAGAATCGCAGAAAAGCTACCGATTTCCGTGCATGCATGTAGGAATCTTTGGCCACATTCTACAAGCATTTACGAAATAACGGAGGCCAATTATAGATTGCAACCTCGTGCCCAACACAACTAGGTTTCATTTTGTTAGTTAGAAGTGTGGTAAATTCGGGAGCATTTCAGTTAGTCCCATTTCAGTCGACGTAGGCTTTTGCACTAAACGACTTTTGAGAATGTGAAGTTATTTGTGAATGCATATTGAAAAGCAGAAACAAAGCATATATGACGCAAAAAACATGAGCATGCACACATGCACAGCTTACCACTTCATCCTCCATTTGCAGCAATAAAAGTGCGATGGCGAAATGCGAAAACGCCCGTGTGCTTGTGTTGTAATGCACGTTAAAGAACCCGAGGCGGTCAAAATTAATCCGGAACGCTCCACTACAGCGAGCCTCATAATCAGAACTGGTTTTGGCACGTAAAACTCCAGACAGAAGAAGAAAGTGCCATCAAAATTTTTCTAGTTATCGGCAGTCCCATTACGTGCCTTGAGGACACCAGTTTGCGTTCATTGCATGTCCTCACTAATATGCTCCGCTTGTTGCTCCGGTGTTTTAAGTGAGGGAAGGTGTTTGTAGCCCGACGAAAACGAAAATCGCACGACATCATCGTCTAGCGGATCGGGCAGCTCTCCGCCTCTAAACATCAGCTTTTGGCGATACCGATGTTTTGCTTCGGTGCTAAGCGCCTTAAAGTAGTGGCTCGTCATCTCGACACTATTCACGATGTAGAATCAGCTCATCACAGATTCCACCAAGCAGTGCAAACATGGACACGCCGGCCTCACGTCGCGCACGCCTTCAAACAACATAGCCGGAAGTTCTTCCAGCTATCCTGCCGGAAGTTCTGATGGGGCAACCAATCAGCGGCAAGCGAGGTTTGTTTGTAAACACTAAAACCGTCTATACGGTGCGCGCGACCGTCAGTAGCCCCCGCAAAGTACACATACGCTCTCCGAGTAGAAGCCGAACCCCCTTCATCCCACGCTGCCTTCCCGCTTTCCTCCCTTTGCTAGCAAGATTAAGTCGTTAGTTCCCCTTGCGCCCGGTCGCAAGATACGCAGTTGGTGCCCCAGCACAACGTCGCGCCCCCCCTCTCTTTCCCCACGGCCTTTCGCGCGACGCAAGACGTCGCGTTTGCTCTCCGCCGTGCATTCACTCTCCTCGTCCCTACCCTCCCCCGGGAGCTTGGTGCGCGACTGGAAGACTGCGCGCTTCCTTTCCGCTTACCACCCTTGCGTGCGTGCGCCGCGATTGCCGGCTCTCACATACAGCCTACGGCGCTCACATACAGCATACTCACATATACAGCATACAGCGCGCTGCGACGATTTTATCGCCCTTGGGGTTTATACGGAACCTCACGGCGACGCCGAAGGTAGAAATTCGCTTTGAGTGTCTATATAATTGCTATCGCAATAATAGGACAACAGTTAAATACCTGCGTTTTATCACCTTTCTTATGTACAGGAATAATCTTAGCTCTTTTAAGCGTACATGGAAACATACCACATTTAAAAATATGATTATAATAATACAAAGTACATCAGAAATAAGCGGTGCAACAAGTTTTAGATGAAATATAAAAATGTTATCTAAGCCAGGACTAGTATTCTTCATAGCTAATACCACGGAACATACCTCATCTGCAGTTACGGGGAAGAGAAGAAAGGCTTGCTTGCAGCGCTGCATGGTATAAGTAGAGGTCGTGTGACAACTGCCGCAAATGTTATAGAAGTCGCTCAAAGAATTTGGTAAACTAGAAGAATCAGTAAGGGTTCTATTGTTGCAATTTGTTTTATCAGCAGTATTAGCGGACTTAGAGAAATTCATGAACGCATTAAGATGTTCCCATTGTTTTTTAGGGTTGTTCTTGTGTTTTGCAAATTCATTTCGTAATACTCTCGTTTAGATTTCTTTAGCAAGTTATTCAGACTGTTCACAATCATTTTTATAACGTGCCGCTAAGCTTAAATTAAAGCGTTTTGTTTCTTTTTATAGGTTTTCTTTTTTCCTCATAATAGTCAGTAAATCTTTCGGTGCCAGGGATTGCTGGGAAACCTTAAATGTTTCGTGCATCTGACGGTACTTGTGTCAGCGCGAACGGCTTTTCGAAAGATGGAAGGAACAAAAGTTTTCAAGAGCTTGATCGGGATCATGCACAGAGTTCATTCCAGACCAATCAGTATCTGCTATACTGTTAACAGAGTTATCGCGGTCAAAATTGGAGGAAAGAAAGCTAAGCTCGGTCTGCGGTATTTCGGCCTGAAAGGTGACGAATATTTGGAAATGGTCTTTTATCTGAGTGTCTATGACACAAGAGCTTGGAGTTGTCGCAATGTTAGTTAGAGCATGGCCAAGAAGCGTGTTGGTACAATGAGTAGAACACCTAGTGGGAGAGATCATGCATGATTTAAGTCCAAAGCCAGCTAAATAGTCTGTATAAGCTGGTACACTTCCGTTGTCGGCGTCAAGTAAATTATGGTAATATCACCGACAATTAGCACTAGCTTATTTTAAACAAAAATTTTTTTGCTAAATCTGGGAGAGGTTACTCAGAAAATCACGATTAGATGAAGAAGGGGAGCGGTAGACACAACCAAGAATAGAACTGTGATGATTATTAGAATTCGGCTGCGAGTCAGTTTTGATCCATTCCGAATCACAGTGATTTAGATTAAGAAAAGTTGGTCTTCGCTTATGCTCAATATCAGGTGAAACAAATAGAGCGTAAACACCATGGCGATCCGAAACACGGTGGCAGTATTCCGCTTGGTATGAACAAAAACCGCATAAATTACCATCCGCATTATCAAGCCATGTTTTCGAAACACAAATAAATGAAATGGATGACTAAGTGAGTCAGTGAATGCTGAGATGGAATTGTGGTTCTTGCGCAAACTTCGCGCATTGATATGAAGAACAGGGTATTAGAAGATGCAAGCAATTGTTTGACTTCGGTGGTGATAGCGAAGACATGATGGGAACTATTCGGGGCCGAATGTGCAATCAATGCACAGGACAAAAAATGCACCGATAAGCTATGCCTACGCGACGGTGCGAAAATCAGCCTCCGAGTCGATTCGAAAGGTTGTGCTATCGGTTGATTTACGAACCTTAATCTGGCACTTTTAAGTCCATAAAAACTACCATTTGTTCTCTTTTTTTTGTGCAAGAGCTTTTCTGAATAAGCGTTTGTTATCGACTGCGAGGTGTTCGTTGATGTAAATGGAATGACCAGTACTACCAGAACAAGCTATCTGGGAGCATCGCAGACGAGCTTTGGACCCTTGAGAAGACAAGTCATCCTTCTTCTCGGCGTGAAGAAAAACGAACAATGACGTTCTTGTCAGACGTCTTGTTGGCCACACGATGTACAATGTCAATTTGCCCAGAAGAAATTTGGCACTCAGTGCATCGCCAACCTTCTCAAAAATTGCAGAGCCGTTCTCTCCTGTGATGATGGAATGCCTTTCATTTCTATGTTATTCATCCTGTTCTACTCCTCTATGTCGGCGATTCTTTTTTCTAATGCTTGATTCTGAGGGGTTAATCCTTTGTTAGTGGATACAATTCATTAAATATCGCCTTGAAGGTGTCATACTGTTCGCTCTTGAAACGCACGATTTCAGCTAAGAAGCAAGGTTGCCGAAACCCTGATCATCAAATTTCTTCCAAATTCTGGCGGCAAGATTGCCAACAAGTGAATAAAGCGTATGCTTTAGCAGTGATTCCAGATGCTCAATATGGAATGTGGCAGGACATATGCGGAGATTTGTTTAAACTGTGTCTTTTAACTGCAGTGTTGCAGTGAATTACTTGTCCAACCATTTGAAAGCATTATACAAGCGCCATATGCATGTTTTGACGCTGTTCTTAAAGAACGTAATCTGCTAACAGCGGTAAATATGAACAGAAGAAGACATGCTAGCGTCATCGGCCGACAAATGTTTTAAATGTGGGGTTTATTTCAGAATTTGAAAAATGCGAATACAGCTCATAAAAATGCAGCTGTGCTGGAAGTTGTTTTGTAATGCTGCAAAGGTGCACAAGTAGGCATTTTGTTTCGTTTTTTTTTTTTTTCTTTATAAATGAATGAAGCGCACGGCTTGAGCTCAGCATACTAGTTCTAGATAACGCCGGCGGTCAAGCAAGCGCACCTTAGATTGGGAAAACGTTACTACCTGTTTATCTTAGGTTTTTCGCTGTGTTTGTGACTGCTTCGCGTTCGAATCGGGAAGCGCTATTGTGGTACCCCGGCCGGTATGAAAGGGGTTTTTAATTTTTTTTTCTTTCTCTTCCTTTTATTTCTTAGTGTTAGAGTTTTATAACATACCTATGGAATATAGCACAGAACTACCCATTCAGCTGCATAACCGCTTAACTCAAAACGCATAAATTATCTAGCTAGCAAAATGTCACTACTCAACTTTTTATCTGATTGCTCTAGCTGAAGTATTTAAATACTATGAAAACTGAAGCCTGTGTTTTAACAAGGCGCAATTAATTAGAACCAATTTTCAATCTCAAACCAGTTTTGAGATAACCGCTACCCAACTTGCGGTAGAAATGTACTGTTCTTGTACTTACTTTTTATTGCAATAGCAATTATATGCACACTCCAAACGGATTTCTGCCGTTGCAGTCATGACGGCACGACGGCGACCAGTCGACGGCGATCAGTCGGGGCAACACCACCACGAGCATATAAAGTCCTATCAAAGGTCACATCTAAAAGTGAAAGTATATTCAGTGGTAACATTGTATGCTCGTGTAGCCAAAAAAAAAAGAAGAAATTGCAGTGTTGCCCGAAAGGCGAAGCATCACTTGCGATAGCAAATTAGAGGCTGGTAGTTTTATCGGCTGCATAAACTTGGACACATTCGCTTACTAACTGAGTTGACAAGCATGGTGTCAGCGCGGTCAAGCAAACATGAATAGATCACACTCGATGACCGCAGACAACCGCTGTCGGTGAGCAAGCAAGGCTGCAGTTGCGAGCGAACGTTCGAGCGGTCTATCACTTCAACGGAAACTGAGCGGCGAAAGCGCAGTGCATAAAACGGTAGGAACCGTGTGCAGATCGCTTTCAATATACGGTGCGCGCGACCGCCCGCAGTCGCGCCAAGTACAAGTACGCAGTTTCTGGCACATTAGAAGCCGCATCCTCCACCTCCCGCGCTGCTTCCCCGCTTTCTCCTTTCGCGTGCGAGATTGAGTGGCCAGTTTCTCTTGCCCCCGGTCGCAAGATACGCAGTTGGTGCCCCGGTACAATGTCGTCCCCCCTCCCGGCCTCCCATCCCCCAAGTCCTTTCGCGCAAGGCAAGAAGTCGCGTTTGCTCTCCGCCGTGCGTTCACTCTCCGTGAAAGCGCGCGTCCCTAGCACACTTTCACTCTCACCTACAGCATACGGCGCGCGGCGACGATTTTATCGCCCTTGGACTGTATACGGAACCTCACGGCGACGGTGACGGCAGAAATCCCTTGGAGTGTCTATATAGTTGCTATCGCAATAAAAGAAAAAGTGATGACTAACAAGTGCTGTCGTAGAGCCAGGAGTTACAGGCGAATGTCACCAAAGATAGGGCCACGTTCCTATCCGGGGATCAGCGGAAATGCAGCGGAAATATCGACAACATGTCGACTACAATATCGTTGACTTCATTAAGGGCGTTGCGTGTTCGTGTTGTATCTAGCATGAGCGAGTAGCTTAAGCGATGCCATCGGCGAGAAACCGGTGAGCTAAGTTCGCGATAAGTACTCGAGGATTGCCACATTGAACGTCAACGCCGTGTTGAAGAAAGCCGGCGACATCAGTAACGCAGGTGGCCGGAATGCCTGAGTGGTAGCTTACCGTCGGGCGATTTGGTAATCGCAGAGATAGAGACAGACTCTGCAAAAATGAACAGAGGTAAAGAGCCGTGTAGCGGAAACCTAACCTTATAAAAGCGCTCGTATGTTGTGTCAAGGGATTGAAGAAGACAATCAGATTAGACGGACGGCTTTTTCAAGCTCTGGCAGAGTTCGTATGTGGCGACATAATGACGCACATAAAAGTACATGCTCACCCGAATGAACTAGCGAGGTCATACATGCAGTACATGCCATGAAGGTTTATTATGGGCGCTGTTGTGCCACACCGCGTGCCTTCATTGTGTGCCAAGCGGGACCTCTGGCCTGGCAGGTTGATCCGGTTGCTCCTTTGTAATGTCGCATGTGTTTTGGAACGCCTTCTTGATCAGGAAAATCGGGACTACGATGAGGCTAAGGAGGCTTTGTTGAGGCATTTTGATGCTTTGAGTCAAGCCGACTCATAAGGCCAAGATGATAGGTACAATGCCGAGCCTGTACCTACAGACTGCGTATTGAGATGGCGACGCGATGGAAAAGCAGTGGTGCCATTGTTGCACACGCTTATCGACGAGCGCGAACACATTGTTGTTTCGCCGTCTGGAGAGGCCGTTTTGGATGGAAATAGTGGCCGACGACGAAGGCCAGACAGAAATTGTGTGCCCTTTCGATGCCTGCGATAAAGTAAGGCTGGTTGATGAGAGACCTCTTGGCGAACCCACTAGCTTAGATGCATGGCGTCAGCTGCAGTCATGTTTTGTCAGAGGTAGACATCTAGCGATGACCACGGGCGCAGATTATTTTGGCGCCCGGAGCGATTTCGCTGCGACGAGAAGGCCGCGTACCTGCGAGTGCGAGTGCCGAGAGCGTAAGCTTTGTGAGCTGTGCCGAAGGCAAACGACGAAGGCACAGGCCGAGAAAGACGGACTCGGGCGATACGAGCAGAGTCAAGCGCGCCTACCGCCAAGATGTCAGTAGTAAACACCGGAAAGTCAAGCTTCAGCCGGAGATCAGGGAAAAGTGGAGTATAAACCGAAGCTTAGGCGGATGCTGAGGTCTAGAATTGGCGTGACACGCGCCGCTAGAGAAAGGATTTCACACAAATTCAGGCGCCGCAAATGCAACCTGTTCTCAGCGGTGTCGGGGATCTTAAGCAGAGTAGCACAGCGAATCGTCGGGTATTCTTCACAGTCTCTTACAATGGCCGCCCTTCCTGTAGGAAAGAAAGGTGACTGCCTACCGGACAAAAGGACAGCGCGCACGCGGGTCCGTGAATGCGCCGCTCTCCCAGTATTTGGAGGCCGCGGGTCGAAATACCATGTGCTTCAGGCAGCTCAGTTTTGCTCTTGTGTAGCAATTGGGCAACGCGTAGAGCCTAGAATGGGAGACCCGCTGAGCGCGTCTGAAACGACGTGTTCACGCACACCAATCATTTAAGAACATGGAACCTTGAAAGCCCATCTGTTATTTGTCATTTTAGTATTAATTTATCTAATTTTATTGCGATAAAGTTAAATCGCGTGTTGATCGTATGATAGGGTTGAAATGTCAAGTAGGGCGCATTCCTTTAAGCTCTTGGTCTTTTCTGTTCGCGAGAGAGGAAAGTTTTTAGTTTGTCGCTCATTTTCTACTGAAACCTGATTGCTGAACGCTCGAGTAAAGAAAGCGTCAGTGTTTCCGTTTTTTTTTCTTTTTTGCATATACCTAATTGTAGGCTAAGAGGAACCTAAACTCTTAATTTTCATTGCGACTGAATTTATGTATCGTACACCTTAGTAGTAAGCGTCAGTGTGGAAATTTGATTCAACTTTGTATGTCGTACGGGTGAGTTCGAGTAGCTTGTTTTGTAGTTGGTTAGAACCGTTTCTGTGCATTAGAAACGTGGTACTCGTTTCGCCGAGTAAATTTAGACAGCGCTAAGTGGAGGGCTATTTAGGTTGGGGCTTACAGTAGTCGGATGTCATTTCGCACTTGCCAAGTGGCGCCCAAGTGCACAGATCAGCAGAGCTGAGCCTTTGCGTCATGGCTTTGGGGGGCAAAATTAAGTCATCTTCGGCAACCTTGGGCTTTATCAACCTGTAAGCATTGCAGTCCAGAATCTCTTGTGAGGCAATTCTAATTTGATGAACACACTCACGCGTTGACAATCAGGGAAAGAAAGGTCTATATCTCGAATTTTCTTTTGGATACGTGGCTCGTGTTGTTCGGAAACCTGTCATTTTGTTTCGTTTAGCGTAGTCAGATCTCAGAAAGTACTTTGCTCAGTTATGTTGGTCTGGCGGTTTGGGGAACATTCGGAGGGTGCTGGCTTTGGCCGGAGTAGTTCGGCGTTCATTTTGGTCGTTCCAGTGGACCTCCTCGGGCCGGGCAGCAAAATTGGCCCACCGTGGGAAAAAGCGGATGGTACTCCAGACCATCGACGACGTCGCTCAACAGAGCATTGAATGTTCCGCGCTGCGACGTACAGCTCGACTTCTGGATGTATTGCCTCGGCGGGGGTGCTGTTGGGCCACATCGCGTGTCTTCACCTCCCCCCGCGTGGTTTCACGAGGTGATCTAAGGTGTTGCCCCTTTGTGCTACGCTTCAGACATTCACTGACAACCTTCAAAGTTACACGGAACCCCCGAACCCTTATCGTTTGTCAAATTGCGGAGCCCGGTGGCACGCAGCACCAACGCTTGTCCCGCGACGATAGAGGAGGAGGAGGAGGAAACAACGTTACTCAAAATTTCAGACGAAAGAGGAATGCCACGCGGTTAACGCTGCACCCACCATCTAGATGTTTGGCGTTGAAGTCGCCCAAAATCAGTAATTGCGCTTCTTTGGCCAGCAGAGACGCTTTGCGGAGGCCTAGTGGCTGTCAGTGCCATGTCTCGTGGTGAGTTGTAAATGCTGAGGACGAAAGGGGGCGTCTCCCCTGTCTCCTCGGCAGTATTCAAGTAGTGTGTGAATGTCTGTGCCTTCAATTTCGTGTGTGGCTGTAAGGTTGCGGTGTACAAGGATGGCCGTGTTGGGGTGAGGCCCGTTGGCGTCCTAGCTGATTGTATGGAGTGTAACCTGGTAGTTTTACGAGAGTGTTCGTCTCTTGTAGTGCTATGACGTCTTGTGTCTTGCTTGTTTCGTTGGTGTGTTGGAGTGAAGATGCAAGTGCCCCCGCTTAGTGCGGTAGCTCCTGCAGTTCCACTGCCATACTGTCAGGGTTGTTCGTGGGGCCATGTTACGTTTGTGCGTGTGAGGCCCTGCCTGGCGGGCAGGCGTTGGTGTCTGGCTGGCTTCTTAGGGATTTCCTCTAAGATGTAGTTTTGGCTGGTGTCTGTCGTTTCTTGTAGTGCGGCGAGCTGTGTGCTGTGTTTCGCTTGTGTAGCCTCCCTCCACAGAGCTCTTGAGTGTAGTGTATGTGTTTATCGTGTCCATGCGGAACGCGTGAAATTCCTGAAGGTGTGTGGCTATAAGTTCACTGATCACGTTAAAGCGTGCCTCGAGCTTAGTTTCTAGGGCGGAGATAGCCGCCGTTACGGCAGTGGCATTGTCCGCTTCGGTATGGAGTGACGCAGTGGATGTGGCTGCCTTGCGCTTGTTTGAGCTTTGGGACTGTGGTGCCGTGCTAGTAGAGGCGGATGAGGATACCCGTGTTTGTGATGCAGGTGTTGATGTCGGTTGGATGTGTGAGAGGCGAGGGCCCTGTCTATCTTTGCTTCAAGGGATTGAATATAGGTAGTTTTTAGCTATCTGGGACTGCTGAGCGGAGATTTGGCTTGCTGGGTCGAAATCTGGGTTCTCAAGGCGGAATTCTCCTTGGACATCTCCCTCACCTGTGAGTAGGATGCCAGCGACGCCGGGGGTCCATGTTGCCAGGCCACCATCTTGGGTGGCTCTCCGTGGCCTTGGCTAGACGACGGAGCCGGCTTGCCGAGGGGGCTCGTTGGGTTGACCGAGATCTTGAGTGGCGGGTGCGGGACCGGGACCTGCTTGCTCGGCGTTGAGGTTCGCCATTGGAGTCGAGCGCGGGGAACGACGACGACCGTGCTCGGAGGGACGGGGACCGCTGCTGGAGCTGCCGCTGTGAGACGCACTGTGCCGGATGACCCGGGCCGGTCCTTGTGCTTGCTTCGTTTGTGGTGTGTGCGGCGTCTTCTTGACGAAGCGGTATTTGCAGTTTGAACTGCTGGATTGTGTGCCCCGCCTCAGATGATGCAGCGTTGGCGTGCATGTTGAGCTTCGCCCTCCTTGGGTTGGGGGTGCTCCCCGGCCGCAACGGCGGCATCGCTGCTTGCGTGGCAAGCTACAGACGTCCGTGCGATGACCAACCTTGCGGCAGTTGTAGCATGACTCCACCCGGTTGTAGAACGAATAGAGTCTGATGTCGGTGCCGTGATAGAATATCCTATTCGGGAGGGCCTTACTTGTGAGTGTGACCACCAGGTGCCTAGTCTGGCCCATGCGTCTGCCGCTCACAATAGGCATGTCAGGGTTGCTGGCTTGGAGGTCTGCCAGTATCTCTTCGTCCGAGAAATCGTCGAACGCGTGAAACATGATGCCTCGCACTGCGTCGTCCGGAGGGGGAGCATACACGTGGAGGGTCAACGGTGCGGGTGTCCACGTTGATGAATTTGATGTCAGAGGTAGGCTTGGGCACGCCGAGAGTCCACGACGCTCAGCCTGAAAGTGTTGTTGGTGGGATCGTCCGTAGGCGATCCCGGTTCGCTGGTGGTTGATCTGGCAACGAGGCTGCCTTGAGCAAGGCTTCGTGTAGCTGCCACGGTGGCACCTTGGTGAGGTCGATGGGTGACTGCGGGCGTCCCCACGATGTGGATAGCGTCTGCCGGCATTCTAGGCAGCGGTGCGCGTCTGCGTTGGGGTGGGGGGCGCGGCTTGGGGTTCGAATGTGCTCCGTCCGTTGCCGTAGGAGCTCGCTCCCGTCGCACTGAGGCGGGGAAACTTCCTTGCCTTGAGCTCACGGCGACGTCGTTCTTGAGCGATGTAGCCGGGTGACTTCCAGGAGTCGTCCGATCATTCTTCCTCTGAGATCAGTTCTCCTTTGACCGTGGACTCCATGTCGGTGGGCGACCGGGGCACGTCGAAGGAGCAGTTGCTCTGGCGCGAGGCCTACCTGTGGGCCTTGCTCGCGCTAAGCCCGTTAGGCTTAGAGCGGCGAGCGGCTTGGTTCGGGGAAACTAAACTCGCCTGGGAGAATCTCCGAAGGTCCAGCGTAGAGGATGATGTCTACGTGGTCCTGATACCTTCCCGCACTCACTCGTGCAAGAATCATACAAGTCGGTGAAGTTGGGCCGGCGAAAACACCGAAAATCGCAGGAGCCGACGTGGAGTGCGACCCATCCACTCCGAGCGCTCGCAGCGTTCTCCAAGCATCACCTGAGGTAGGAAGCCTCTTCCTCGGGAGTACGCACTACTCGTGATCTTCCCTTGCGTTCGTTATCCGAAAGGGCGCGCCGCATGGAAACACCTTGTCTTATTGACCCTTTTCGCGGCGCTCCCATGGGCGCTGCCATGTTTGATCCCGTGGTGACGCGTCCATTGCTTGCCTCAGCCGCCTCCGTTGCCTCCGCGTTTACAATGCAAGCGCGTGACGCCGGCACGGCGCAGCAAACCTCTGTTTCGACGTGTATCGTAGACGGTGACTGCGTGCATGACACGAAGCTTTGGCCAAAGCTTTAGGGGACATGTAAGTGCTTTCAGAGCTCATTACGCCTTGTCCAAACGGGGTGAGCAGCGTATACGGTGCTTGTTCTAAAAGCGGGGCTAGAAATGTATTCCAAGCTGTCCAAACTTTCCGCTTATGAATTAAATCAGGATCAGTGTGCTCTGCGTTCTTTATTTGGCAAAAATTTTGAACCAGCGGCTTGTCCTATTTCTGAATCAGTAAAGTTCCTCGCTGCGGCCACTATTTCATTGTTTATTTTCAGGGTAATCATTCGCGGGTATGCTCGCTGCGATAAATTTGCTCTTGCTGCGTACAAAGCTTGGAATTTAAATGTTCTGTGCTTTGTGGTAGCTCGTAGCAAAGACGTATTATCGCTAGTCCCTCGCTTACTCTGTGGACCATCACGAAACATTCAGCTTCCAGCATTCGTGTCTTGTCGATGTAGTCGCCGTCACTCATGCTCCGGCACATTGATTCAAGTGTGCGCCTATTCACTCACACGTTGGAGATAGGGTGGGCGTAAGTTTTCGTGCGAGTAAGGGTGGATGTGTGTAGATAACGTGCGGGAAACTTACTATGCCAGTAAGTGGCACGACTTCATTTTGTAACGAGCGGTACTCACTTCCAAGTGCCGACGTTCCGGAGTTGAAGTCCTTTCTTTGGAGGTTACCTATACAGCGCAGGTGGATGAATTATATTTCTTTGTCCTTGAGGAAAGCCGTGCATCGCGAAGGGCGCCAACACAGGCAGTACTTATGCAGCAGCTGTGACACAGATTGATTCCATTCATTAATTTGTGAATCACTATTTTTGCAGCGAACTACCGCACACGTCTTCCCTTTATCGTTACACATTTTGCCGTATGATTTGGGCACAGTGCTGTGCAGTATTAATTGGGCACAGTTTGACCATGCAGTTTGACAGTGATCGCTCAGTAGGAGGGTAGACGCAGTAATGGTTTCGTATTCTTGCGCATTCGCTGAGGCAACGTATGGCGCGCCGCCGAAAGCGCCATCTCGTTCCTCTAGAGCAAACTGCTCCGCGAAAAGGGTCAATACCCATTGCCACTCCTCGTCGCGCACAGCGCGGCCTCTCATTGGTCGCCTCCTCCCCCAGTGCGCTTCTCTTCCTCTGCTGGTCACGTGCCCTAGCACGCGAGGAGACACGCGATGTGACATGCAAGAAAAAACTTTGGCGCAGCATCACATTAAGTGGTGCGAAGACTGGGCAATGAGCGAAGCTGGTGACCCTTCCCTAGCTTTAACTTTGCTTGCCTTTGCTTAACTTGGTTTGGCTTGGCTGGTTATTAGCTTTGTTTTTGGTTTCCTTTGCTTAACTTGTTTTGGCCTGGCTGGTTATTAGCTTTCTATTTGCTTTTCTTTGCTTAACTTGGTTTGGCATGACTGGTTCTTAGACAAACTTAGCCGACCGCGAGTATCGGGACGATACTCGGGGTCGGCGCGCAGTCTTCTGAAGGCCACTTTATAGTCCGACGTAGCGTTGACACACTAGCGTGCTCGGCACGGGGACGCCACGCCAGCAAAAGCGCAGCACTCTATAGTCCGGCGCCAGGCGTGGCTGAAGTAACCGGCGTTCGTCGGCGTGCTCCGGTAGCAGCCGGCGCCGAGATGTGACATGCTGCATTTCGCGCCGGTCTCGTCATCCAGAATCCGCCTTTTTCACGGCGCTACGGCGCATGAGCCCTGCTCTGGCGGATTAGTCGCGAAACGTTTTGGAAGGGAAGCGCGCGCGGCCGTGCGGCCCCGTCTCGGGGAAACGGCCCCCGAAAAAAAAAAATGCGCTCGCACGCGCGCTACTGCAAGTGCAAACTCGTGCTGTGTACCTCGTTGAAACTTCACTGGTAGCTCGACGTCGGTGCGGTACCGAAAACGTGCGTAGCGTAAGACTGCAACTCCACTTTTAACAGAAAGCGGCGAGGGCTTCGTCCAGACTGCACAGGGAACCACGTAGTTGCCGCCTTGCATTGATGTCTGTAATAGCAAATTTATCGATAAACCCCGGCGTTACACTTCGACCACACTTAAAAACACGTTGCTGACAAAGACTTCTTGCAGCGTCGGTCCTCGCTTGCTGGTAGTGGAAGCGTGTGCCCGACTTCACGTACTCGTTCAAGGCGCGGTAATACTGGGTCGATACGAGACCGACAAGACGCGCACGCCTACGATTGGCCGATCATTCAGCACTGTGTCGCTGAGAGCATTTTATCATACCAGGCCTACAAGACGTAACCGACGAGCGCGAGTTGTCGTACTGCGATGGGCTTTCTCGTCAACGGCACCGATAAAATCAGCGTGCCGACCATCATTCGATCGAACCCCGCGCGATCGGCCGTCGAACCGATAACGTGATAGCCGCAACGGCTTCATTAGTATGTATAAATAATCGCGCTCAAAATTAGTCAAAACGTACCTACGAAGTTGAAATGCACAATATTCGAGCGTCTTAATCTGTGCACATAAGTTTGAGCCAATGTTGATCCTTTTCAGCGGAGGTTAGGCCTGGCGCCGTCGAGTTTGCGCACCCGCTACCGGTGGACCTGTACTGAAAAGTAAGCAAGTTAGAATGAAGGAAACTGCTTTTATAGTACAGTTCTAGCTTTAGCAATTTGAAATAAACTACTCTTCGCGTCGATCGCCGCGTACACAATAAGCTGCAAGCGGGGACACAGCGCTGTGCCCAACGCCTGTGCCAACATCTGTACGTCACCGTTCCCATAAGCTGCCGGTCGTATTCGCAACGTAGATGGGTGGGTTTTTACGTGTTGGCATGCTGACACATTTCTTAATACCTGAGATGTACTCTTTATGTCTGCGTCAAACCCGAAACAAGAGACGGTACATTCGGTACAGCATGCAGCATAAACAACCGCCTTGCTCAGTTATATACCAACGGTGTCAGCGATGGCATCCGCGTTTTTGCAGGAGAACAACACGGCCTTTAAATGAGCGCTTATGCGAGCACAGTTTGCTCTAATAATGTTTTATGACACGCGCAAACTACCTATCGCGAAGTTAAAGGAAAGCGAGAATCAATAATAAATTAACAGCCCAATATTTGTAACTGGATCACAGCCGCCATTGTTTAAATGGCTCAGCCGCTCATACTGACTTGTCTCACGATGGAACCACGCGGCTCATATGAGCAGATATGTGTGTTTTATTCTACGTTTCGACATTCTTTCATATCAACGCCTTTTCATATATGCACCTTTCCCCCATTTTTTGACGCTAACAACGATCTGTGGCTGTAGATGCCGATGTAAACAAGTGCATCGCTTTGCTAAATCCGACGCGGAAGGCTGCGCACTCGAAAACATCTTATTTATGCGAAATGTCTAAAGAATGTGTAAAAAGAATTACAAAAAAAGCGAGGTGCAAGTGCAGGAGCTAGCGCCAACAAACTCCAAAGCAGCCGCTACGGCAGAGGGAACTCAGCGTGCCTTTATCGGCCGTACTGTAAACAAAACAGCACACTCAGGCCTGCTCACCCGACATGTATATAGTTGGTGAGTGCTACATGGCTTCCAGGAACGACATGCTGCCCCCCAGAAGCCCTTAATAGTTATTCGCAATCCACGAAACACACAACCGATGCGCACTTAACACGGGCGCAGGTTCACAAATCAACCGGCGAAAGCAACAGCCCCCTACCAAAACGTTTCCAGCGGCGCGCGGCAGAGGGCAGCACAGGAAAATAAAAAAGGCGGATTGACCGCATCCGCGTCTCGTCGATCAAGATGGGCTGATGGATACTGGTGACGGCACGTGCAGCGAGTTCGCAGCTTCGTATTATCCCGAAACTCCTAGTTTCGCATAAAATGAGCATGCGTCTAGGTGGCGCGGCACATACGTTGGACTATAGAGGGGTTATTGGTTCTCGTGCATTCAATAATCTAGGCCGGTCTTGCTCGACTTGCAAGACCACCAGCCGGTCTTGCTCGACGAGACGCGGATGCGGTCCATTCTGGTTGACGAGGCCGGCGCGAAATGCAGCATGTCGCATCTCGACGGCGGCTGCAGCCGGGGCGAACGCCGGATACGTTGGCCGCGCCTCGCTCTGTGGCGAGAGAAACCTGGATGAGGGTGGTAACCTCGCCGAGCGATCACGTTACGTGCGTCGCCTAGCAACGCCTGGCACGGCGTTGCTAGGCGACGTGGTGTGCGAGGCGTTGCTAGTCAACGCGCGGTGACGTCATCGCCAGGCGTAGTTTTTTTTTGTTCGCACTACGCGGCCCAACTTGATCTTAAACAGCTCCGCTCTTAAAAGAAGTTTAAGGAGATGTAAACGGGAATGCTAGAAAAATATATATGTGGTGTACCTGATGATATCAAGCTGGCTAGAGAATTGCGAAAACACCCGTGTACTTAGATTTAGGTGCACGTTAAAGAACCCCAGCTGGTCCAAATTTCCGGAGTCCCCCACTATGGTGTGCCTCATAATCAGAACTGGTTTTGGCACGTAAAACCCCATAATTTAATTTTAATCAAGCTGGCTAGGTGACTATGTCACGGCCCCATTTCAAAGGGGATGCCAATAAATCGTCATCATCATTAACATTGTATCACGCCACTTGCTATGTCAGATGCGCGTTGTATAGCGTCTATACGTGCGACCTTTCTATTGCAATTGCATATTACCGGTTGCGCGAGGTATTTAAGAATTCCTTACGGACATATCATGTCCCTTATCGCCACAGACACCAGCATGTTTTCAAGAACACTCAAGCGTTTAGGGCTCTTAATGAAGACAGAGTAGAGTGACAAGACGAGATTAAGAGTGCTCTTTGATGTCCTTCGATGACACTGCCGCACGCGCTAGGGCAAGCTGGAGTAAATGAACTATGCAGTATGTGTAACAAAGAGATGAGGGTTGCATATTTCTGCCCAAGTAAAGCCTGCACCCCTCCGTGCATTCCAGAGAAGTTTGCAGCACCATCAAATGAACAAGAAGCAATCTTGGTTGCGTCAAGTCCTGACTTCGTCAACTCGTGCAGGATATGTGTGCTCACAGAAGAAGCCGATGCGTCAAATGTAACTTCGGCGTCGAAGAACTCGTCCGTCGGTTGGCCATTGATATCAAGTTAGCGTATGCAGTGACTCAGGATATGGCGTCCATTAGTGTTAGTGCACTCGTCGGTCATGTAGGAAAACTTCTGTAACGCGGAAACAGAGGTTTGGACCTTTTCAAGAGTTAATTTCTTCACCATCGCCCCGCATGCTTACAATCAGTTGAATTTCTTGCAGAAAGGTAATGCGCATTTGCAGGTCTTCCCCTCAACCACTCCTCGATTTCAGGATTCATAATGGAAAACGTGCTCAGCAAGGACCTCCAGTTCGTAGTGTTGGCTACTTCCTACTTGAAAAGATAGTAGAATGCTACAGCCATGTTCTTTCTCATAACATTAGCTTGATCGTCGGCACTTTTTGCAGCCTCATTTATGACTTCTGATATTGCCTCCGATTGGCTCAAAATGTTTGCAACATGTTTGTGGTGTCTTGAGGCCTCTCGCTTCGCGGCCTTTTCACCAAGCTTGATCACATAACCGTGATCTGTAGCGTTCATTTAATTAATAATACATATTGGACTCGTTTTTACGTTAGTAAGTGAAAAATCAACGCGTGAGAAATGGTGTCGAAGAGACGCTACGCGTTAAAAACAAGCCGACTGAAGCCGCGGCTCTGTAGCCGGCTTTAAGTCAACAGTAACAAAAGGTCCCAAAAGATGGCGCCAGAACAGGGCGAAAGCGGGAAATTTGAATTGAATTCAGCAAAACTTCTATTGCATCCATCATGGGACGAGTGAGAGGGGAGGGGTGATAGGGGGGAGAAGAGAGGGAGTTACGGATCAGGGGCGGCAGAACACTATCATCTTTCGACGTCATTTGCAGCGAAGCAAGCAAATATGCTGCCATTTTTTTCTCTTTCTCCGACGCGCGCGCCGTAAACGCTTGGCGCGATCCATAGAGGCCTTACAGACGGTGTGTCACTGCCGTTCACGGGGACAAATGCCGCATTCGGTTGCGGCGTTTGGATGCGGTGTTCGGATGCATTCTGTTTGGTGTCACCACGCGGGAACACCACCTTCCCACGCTTGCGTCTGGCCCTGACTCTATGAACCCCGGCCGGTTGTCGTATTCGCCGTACTTTCTCTCGTGTTGGAGTCTCCCATCACAAGCAAGCTATGGACAATGCATCCTTTCGCGTACATATGCGCTTCTCCTGGCGCTATTACACAAAGTTTTCCGTCGCACGTAAAATCAAAGAAAGAAAAGTCGTTGCGAATTGAGGGGGTGTGTAGGAAAATTACTGAGCGAATCGTGGAGCTACACGCGCAGCTGCAACCAGGCAACATCGCACTCAGCCAACCACTGTACAGAGAGCAGTGCCAACTGCAGCTCGCCGTTGACGCCAGGCGGACAGTTCAGGTCGCTCTCGTGAAAATCACGCAATGAGACTTCGCCGCGAACGCCCTGAAATGTGTGGTGCCGAAAATGGAGCTCCTGTTGAGCCACTCCTCCAGCTTGCGCGGTGACGGTGCTGCGTGTGCCGCGCAGGCCTGTGACTATTTTTTTTTTCATTTTTGTAATTAGTATCGAAATAAAGACATTTAGCCGCTTTGTAATATGCTGCTGGTGGTGGTGGTGATGTTGCTATAGCCGGAGTTACATAGCCTGGCAGACCTGGCCGGTAGTTGCTCCGCGTCAGCGCCCGGTTCTGCGTCACATATGTTACCATGTGCCCATAATTCTGTATCTCTCAGCCATGTGAGAAGAATGCGTGACACCTGCACTGCCATTCTTTCGACGATGCTGCGGTGAACGGGCGAGCGCGGTTGTGCTTGTCCGCTCTGTAGCAGACGGTCGGAATACGTGCTTGCAGTGATTCGCCGTGAAAATATAGCCTCAACTACAGACGCACGATGGGCGATCCAACTATCAGTAGACCCCACTTTAATTTCCTGTCGTTTATCCGAGCTTTGCTTCCTCCTCACTCTCATACGACGCCGTGGGTTAAATGCGCTGCCACTTTGGTTACCCCCTTATCTTAGCTTAAGAACTATTTGTCTAAGAAATTGCGTACGAACGGCGCAGCTTAGCGAATTCCGACCCTATTCTCTAGAAATATATATCAGAAAAGAAAACTCGGCTATCATTTTGCTTGGTTTAAACCACATATTTTTTTTCCTTGAACAGATTCATTTCAGAATGCTTATCGTGGGAACTTTTAAAAAAATATTTACAGACTTTCTATCCTGCGCATTGCTTTAGTTTTTCCCGCCGATCAATTTATATAATTATCACTGTTGTTAAGTTATCTCTTGGCGCCATATGCGCTTGCTGCATCGGCAATTTCGTGAGCGTTATCGCCCGTTGGATAACGAGATAGCCATGTGCACTCCGAGCTCTCACGCGACGCGAGTGTTGTACGATCCGAATGTAACGAACTACAAAATTGATCTGGGAAGTACGGTGACGATACGGGGTGAATCATTTTCAACTTTTGCAGAATTTTTAAAAATCGCTTGTGGCAGATAGAATGATTGTTGTCAATGAGCTGTATTATTCAAAGAGGCTGAAATTACTACCACGAGAAATCAAACATGCTTTCAACTTATCAACAAAAGTTTACTAATACACTTCTTAATTACTTTATGGCACATATTGCCACTTACGAATAGTAGCCGGCGATTTCCCAAACGTAGCCATAGTGCATCTTTAAGGCAAATTTGATGGCGCATATTTCCAAATTGGTATCACTATGTAACTTTATTCCAAGTGGATATGCCTCACAACCTCACTGGTTACGATTCGTAAATTGAAATATGTACCATAAAACTAGTAATTAGGAATTACTGCATTTCTGTTAATTATTTGAACATGTGTTTCGATTTTTGGTGCAAGTAATGACCTGTATTCTGAATAACCCAGCTCAAGTACGCAAGAAATTATCTGCAAGAAATCATCTCTAAAAAATCCATCATCATCATCTATCATCAGCCTACATATATGTACACCGCAGGACGAAGGCTTCTCCCTGCGATCTCCAATTACCCCTGTCCTGCGCACCATGAAAATCCATACAAATTAAAAACGATCACTCCCTATACTACAAGTATATTGCGTCTTTTCATAATATACATAATTTCAACACTTCTAAATGCACAAAGTATAACACGTCCCTCATGCATATTGCTGCATTATTTTCTTCGTGCCTAAATCCTCCACTGACGCTCCAAACGAACCAGAGTTTTCTTTATGTTCACGTTAAGGCGTGAAGGCCCTTTGAAGGCGTTAATTGAGACTGGAGCCCAGTTGTTCATAACAAGTGCAAGCCTCCATCGTCGACTGAAGTAGGTTCTCACGACTGCTACTAGACGAGCCATGTGCGTCGCCGATGGCAACCCTGTTGCCTTCACTGGAATGTGAACTGCCCGTATGAGCATCGCCGACCGCCACGTTCCAGTTCTTTTTACAGTGCTGGCCGAGCTCCCGGACAACTTCAGTAGGACTCAACCACCTTTTGGCCGCCTGCCGCCTATAGCCTTGACTTAATTCCATTTGCTGTCTTCGTTCCCTGTGCCCGATGGTGATTACGTCACCACACCTGTCCCTGTTGTCCTTTTGATGCGCAATATCACTGTCCCCTCTCCGTCGTAACGGTTTTCGATAGCCGGACATGCCTTTCCATCGTCAATTTTGGCCTGGCAAAGCGAGTTCTATCCCAAGGCAGATCGGTTGCAACGCCTGCGTGCTATAACACATGACCACGTCACGACTAGCCGACGTGGGAGAAGCAATTTGCCTCGACTCAACATTTAGCCCCATGATTGCTGCGAACCTATTGCCTCAACAAGCAGCAACTATATGCCACCTTTTTGTTTCCTACCGCGACATCTTCAACCTCCACAGTCGACAATTGGGTGAGACTTCACTTGTTAAGCACCACATAAATACTGGGGGTGCACCACATAAACACGGGATAAATACCACATATGTCCATAAGGGAGACGTTACCGAATTGAAAAGTTAGAGGCTGATTAGCTTCCTTTATGTACTGCATAAAATGTTCACCAAGATAACTTCCAATATAATTAGGGCAACACTTGACATTATTCAACCAAGAGAACAGGCTGGCTTCCGGAAGGAATATTCTACAACCTCTCTATATGGCTTTCATAGATTATGAAACGGCATTTGATTCAGTATAGATACCAGCAGTCATAGAAGTATTGCATAATCAACGAATTCAGGAGGCAAAGGTGAATATCTTGGGAAATATCTACAAAGACTCCACCGCTACATTGGTTCTCCACAAGAAAAGTAGAAACTTATCCATCAAGAAAGGGGTCAGGCAAGGAGACACAATCTCTCCAATGCATGATTAGAAGTATTCCAATGCAAGATTAGAAGTATTGAAGCTCTTAGACTGGGAAGGCTTAGGAGTGACAATGTCATCTGCAACCTTCGGTTCGCAGATGACATTGTCCTATTCAGCAGCAACGACGAAATACAACCAATGATTCAGGAGTTTAACCGTGAAAGTGTAAGAGTGGGGTTGAAGATTAATATGGAGCAAACAAAGATAATGGTAAAGAGCCTGGCAAGAGAACAAGAATTCAGGATCGCCAGTCAGCCTCTAGAGTCCGAAAGCGATTACAATTAACTAAGTCAAAGGGGACCCTCATCAAGATAAGGAAATTTACAGATGAAAAAAAATTGGTCTGGAGTGCATACGGCAGGCATTACCAAATCCTGACCGGGAGATTACCACTGTCATTGAAAACTACCCGTGGTAACATATGTGGCACAAGCTTGGACGCTAACACAGAAGCTCGAGAATAAGTTAAGGACTGCACAAAGAGTGAATGAATGAAAATTGTTAGGCCTAACGTTAACAGACCAGAAGAGAGTGGTGGGGATCAGCGAGAAAACGGAGATAGCCGATATTCTAGCTGACATTAAGTGAAAGAAATGGAGATGGTCAGGCCATGTAATGCGTTGGGTAGATAACCGGTTGACTATAGAGTCACAAAATGGGCGCCAAGAGAAGGGAAGCACAGTCGAGGACAGCAGAAAACTAGTGGGAATTTGCAGGCCCCAGTTGGGAATTAGCTAGCGCAAGACAGGGGTAATTGGATTTCGCAGGGAGAGGCCTTCGACCTGCAGTGGACATAAATATTGGCTGATGATGAAATACTTTTGATGTAAGTCCCATTCATCGCGCCATATCGAGTTTCTGCATCCGAGCGTAAGATTATTCAAGATGAAGTGAACAAGATGCTTGGCAAAGGCATTGCTGAACCCTCGTCAAGCCCTTGAGCATCGCGGGCTGTGCTAGTTAAAAAAAAAGATTGCACGTGGAGCCTTTGCGTAGATTATCGTCATCTAAACCGAATTACCAAAGAGGACGTCTACCCCTTGCCCCGCAATGTGGACGTCCTCGACTGGCTCCACAGTGCCAAAAACTTTTCATCGTAGGCCTACGGTCTGGGTATTGGCAAATTTCTGTGAATTAAAATGACCAAGAGAAAACCGCGTTCGTCACCCCTGACGGTCTACCATTTCTAAGTTATGTCATTCGTTCTATGCAACGCCCCAGCAACGTTCGAACGTATGGACTCTTTGCTTCAAGGGTTCAAATGGTCAACACGCCTCTGCTACTTAGACGACAGTCTCGTATTTTCCCCTGTATTTGGGCGCTTATCAGCTATTCCTCAAGTATTCCGTAATATCGTAATATACTCCAACTGAATTCATCGAAGTGTCACTTCTGTCGCCAGCAGATTACAGTGCTGGGTCACCTCGTCGAAATTTCCGGTATTCAGTCGGACCTTGAGAAAAATGGTGCTGTCACGTCTTTTCGTGTACCTAAGTCTGCCAAAGACGTCCGAAGTTTTGTAGGACTATGCTGCTACTTCCGCCGGTTCGTGAATTGTTTCGCAGCGATTCCCCAACCACTTACTCATCTTCTGAAGAACTATGTGCCGTTTACGAAGTTTCCCACTCAAACTGAAGCTTTTGTCCACCACAAAGATAATGGTAAAGAGCCACCATTCTCATCACGCCACATATACTGGTCTACTTTGACACGTATTCTACAGAGATCTGCACCGATGCCAGGACTCACGGGATCAGGGCCGCCTTATCCCGATGCCAACGGGGACAAGACCGAGTTATTACCTGCGCTAAACGCCTCCTTACAGCAACGGAGCGTGAATGCCTGCCTCTCGTCTGGGTGGTTTCCAAACTACGCACGTATTTGTATGGCTCGCACTACTCTGTAATTACAGACCATCACGTGCTCTGCTGGCTTTCGTCACTCACAAATCATACCGGCCGGCTTGGTCGCTGTGCTCAGCAGCTTCAAGAATTTTCCCATGCGGCAGTATGCAAGTCGGGCCGCCTACATCAAGACGCAGACTGTTTATCACTTTATCCAGTGAATGAACCACCCGATGTCTCTGAAACCGATGCCGATGCTTGCGTTTTCTCCGTTTCTCACCTGCTTCACGTCGCCTACGAGCAACGCCGAGATGCCACCTTGCGCGCCATCATTGATCGCTTGGAATCTTCGCCTTTTGATTCATCCCTTTACTTGTACGTCCCCAGGGGTGGTGAGCAACCCGAGATCAAGGTGAGAGCAAGAGCCAACGTTTCGACAAGTGGACTTGTATTCTTCAAGGATGGTGTCTTCTTGTCTTCTCAGGGATGGTGTCTTCTTGACTTGTCTTCTCGGGTATGGTGTATTATAACGCCACAACGTTCGCTCACGTGGTTCTGCTCTACTCCTCATCATTCATAAGCACCTCCGGGTCTCCTTGAACTTCGCGACTTACCAACCGCCGGTCAACTCGGCTATTCCCGCACTTACGACCGGATTCGCCAACGCTTCTTTTGGCATGTGAGAAGTGCCAGCGCTGAAAAACACCATCGACGCTTTCTGCCGGGTACCTTCAACAGCTCGACGTCCCGCCGGATCCATTTTTTCGCATTGGCTTGGACTTACTTGGACTTTTCCCTCTATCAACGTCTGGCAACAATTGGGTCGCTGTGGCGACAGATTACACCACGTGCTACGAAATCACCAGAGCGCTCCCAACAAGCTGCGCCACATACGTGGCCGATTTTCTTTCACACAAGGGGAGTTTACTACATTATAGACTGCGTATTCCAGCCGGATCTTGTCTAGCGCTGAAATCCACGCACGATGATGATGATGATGATGATGATGATCCTTTATCATGGCTCGCACCCACTGAGGGGGTAGGCCTGAAACCAAACTTTAAAACGGATTTTTCCCCTTGTCTTGCGGTCTTCGTTACGGTGCTTGAAATAGATGAGTAGAGGAATAGCCTCTAGCTGGCAAATTGTGTGTGCGAAACCCTATAAGTTTCACTTGAGGCGTTTGCATTTAAATGATTGCTCTAAAAAAGAATATGCCTGGACGAATAAAGAAACTATATACGCTAGTTCCAATTGTATTGTTCCCATGTATAACATGTATTCCACATGTATAAAAAGAAAGAAGGTTGGGCACATTTCTCTCTGAATCATTTGCTTACATCATGGCACGTGTTGTGAAAGAACTCCCGCATAGATACTCAGTATGTATAACTCCCTGTACACAGTATACCCACATATGTATAGTGCGTTTCCCATCACCTACATTCGCATACCCCACCAACAAGGTTTGTTAACCAGGCTGTAACATCAATGAGATTGCAAAGGAGCTAAATATATTGCTTGATGCGTTGGAGCAGCGTGCACCTACAGAGAACGCAGTTTCACTGCATGTATAAACACAAAAAAACTATGGCAAGTGCATGAAGTTGCGAATTGTACGAGTCAGGAACAGTCATAAGAAGAGCAAATGAACGCCAAGGCGAGAAGACGGGGGCTTAAAGCAGTGCGTGACTACTTCGACTGCGAGCGTTCTGTCTTGCTCTGGAGTCCCATGGGAGAAGCAAGGCATGGGTCCGGATTGGTGATAGCCAGGCCGCCGTGCAGAGAAATCGTGTCCGGATACGTGGGCGAGATTGGGCTCAGCGTGGAAAAAACGGGCGCCACCACCGCCTTACTCGACGTGTGCTGGCTGATTAAGCGTCCTAGCACGCCGGGCTGTTGTTGAGCCGGAACTGCGGTTGTCGCACTTGGCTTCGGGTCTGACGTGCCGGCAGGTACAGTTCGGGCTGATTCGGGCACCCGGCCTTGGCCCATCGTGGCGTCTTCGGGAGGCTGGT
This sequence comes from Dermacentor silvarum, assembly GCF_013339745.2. NCBI lineage: Eukaryota > Metazoa > Arthropoda > Arachnida > Ixodida > Ixodidae > Dermacentor > Dermacentor silvarum. The sequence continues at coordinate 15,055 of NW_023606676.1, read as the reverse complement.
GAATGAAGGAACACCACTTTAGTTAGAATGCGAGCACTCAGGGGGAATAGCAGAGAATGAGGCACAAGATAGCGAACAGGCTAGGTGAACAGGGCCGGGCAAAATCTTCAGGAATATTAACTATGATTAAAACTATACTAACAGTCTCGCACCACGCACAGCGACGCAAGAGTCCGTCTTTTGCTTGTGCTATATATTTATCCGAGCAATTCAGTTTGAAAGCGTTTCACTGAAAATAAGGTCACGCTTTAGAGTATCACCAGGATCGTTCTATACACTCTTCAGCTAACACTACCAGGAGACCGTCACCCACCCCTGTGTGATGGTAAAGGATGTGGGAGCGGGATCCGGATTCGCGGGAAAGGGAAGAGATGAAGGAGAAATTGGGAGATGAGGCGGGTGGTGCTGAGGAGAGGGTGAGGAGGAGTATTCAGACGGCAGCGATGCGTGGAAAAACGAGATGCCGTCTTGTCATAGAGCTTTCTACTAAACAAATATAAGAGAGCAACCTGAACCCATATTAACAGAAAGCTGTTACTGCTCTATAGCAATAACAGTTAACCTCCTCAATAGCGCCAGTGACCAGCCGGTATTTACACTGGCTAACCTCCTTGTCTTTCTTTCCTTTTCTCTCTCTCTCCTCTATAGCGCCTCCTCTATAATGCCAGCCAGATGCGGCCGATCCAACGGTTCACCCCCTCTCCGATCGCCCTTTCCTACTCTCCCCCGTGGACTAGCGTCCGCGCCTGTTTTACGGTCGTGGGGGTTAGTGCCTAATAGTGCCCTCTGGGTGGCGCCTCACGACGGAAATCGGTGGAACTAATCCTGACTGACGCGTGAAGCGTCTATCGCATCTCCTCGGGAACGGCAGTGGCGCGCGCTCAGACGCATGCGTGACGCAAGCAGTCGTACCTAGGGCGCCTCGATGCAACGCTTCTCACCGCTGACATCGAGGCACCCTAGTCGTACCTAGGGAGCCTACATGCAACACCGTTTTAGGGGGTGACAGCACCAATATTTTGACCGCTATTTACGGCCAAATTTGGTGGGTAGCCATTTTGGTCCCCAGTCTATCTGCCATTTTTTGTCGCGCTCTGATGTATTCATGTTAGCACGCGATTTATTAAATTTCTTTAATTTAGTATTGCGCCAATGCGCACAAGAAACCTTCATACATTTTTAATATACTTGTTGCCTTTTCCTGTTATTTTAACACATCAAACTTACTCTTCTATTGCACGTCGTGCGACACATATAAAGCAACAAGTTATAAAGCACGATGGCGTGTTCGTGGTAGGATTATCTCACGCCAAGAATGTGAACTGCATTAAGCATTGTTGTTTCCTTCCAGTTGTGCATAATATATAAAGGGTGCTTTTCGAAGTGTGCTGTAATAAAGACTGTCCTTACTAGTCTGCTTAACTAAAACGTAGATGTGCCGTGTACGGCGCTCAGACGCGCCATTTGTCTCTGGCTACTAAGGCCATAGTTTATTAAAAGAAGTTAATTCATTTGACGTCACCAAGGGTTGCGAGAAATGTGGTCTGTCGGCTGGTCTTTCGCCATTTTGTACCCCCGATTTAACCCGCCAATTTAGCTGGCGGCGGCAAGTACCCTTACAAAGTGTGTCACCAACCTAAAACGGCGTTGCATGTAGGCTCCCTAGTCGTACCCTCTGGGTAGCGTCACATCATGGCAACTCACTGAACTAAGACGATCTAACGGCTGCCATTATGGAGCGAGCGATTGCACTGGCATTGACAAAATCTGTAGTAATTCTTTTTCGAAACTCTATAGCACTTTAAACAAGCCGAGGGGATTGGAGCGCTCCGGACTGGCTAGCGATAACCTCACTAGCTTATATACGTGTTTGTAAGAGCTCAGAGGCGAAGCATCGGAACTCTGAAGGATAGTAGAGGCATGTTCGTGGCTGTGACGCAGCACACTAAACGTCGCAGCTACAAAGAACAGGGGGCTATTCTGTAAGAGTCCACCTAGAAGACTTTCCACTTGGGCTGTCACCATTGGCTGCTGATTCACGAGCAGCAAGGAGACTGGCTGGCACCTTCATGCTCGTGAAGCAGCAGCCAATGGTGACAGCCGAAGTGGACAGTCCACTAGGTGAACTTTTACAGAATAGCCCCCCCCCCCCCCCCCCCCCCCAGGTTGGGGATGCTAAGTCGAGGTGCATGACCTGAACATTGTGGTAATGAATACATGATATGAAACACAAGAAATGGGAAGATCAGCCGTGATGCCTCGGTTTACGATGGTCCTGTTTAATGAATTCCATGTGCGGCGTCCCAATGCGGAAACTACAGAATGCGCTGTGATGTCGAAACGCTGCAGCAACGCGCGGCGTGTTGGGGAGCGTTGACAGCGACGAATCGTAGGGCCCTTAAAACATTCACGGCTTGAGTACAAGCGCCAACACAGACGAGCCACCTGTTGAGACATCATGACAGACGCTACCTATGCTTTCGCATACCTCTCGCTCAAGTGTAGCTTTAGGAATCAAAATTTTTTAAATTCAGAAATTAACGGAGAAGGCTGCAGGGTATTCCAAAAAAAAACGATATTTCCATGAGTTCACGCTTTTGATGAGGAAGCTCCGGCATTACGCTAACGACTAACTGTTTCAAAGAACATACTGGGAGCAATGAGGCGCTTGACATCGTAAGAAAGAAGATCGATGCCTCACAAAAAAAAGAAGAAAGAATTCGATTATATTGATGGGCCTAGAGGGCAGAAGAAATCGCGGCGTCTTTTAACAGCGATGCTGTTTAAGCCAGACATAATTTTTGGTGCGTATCAAGAATCCCCCAAGAACGAAAAGAAAATAAACTTTCGTACGGATGCGCCATTCGAACCCACCTACCCCTGGTCCCAAACCGAGCATTGTAACCACTAGGCCATACAGCCACGCGAGCATATCATGCATTTTTGCGAACCATGTGATTGCGTTCGAGCGTCTTCGTCCACAGCTGGCGCGTTCGTACGCTCGTGCTCTGCGAGGTGAAGAGGTTTTGCGCGCTATGAGAGCGAGAAAGAGACGCATTCATGGAGCGGGTCTCCTGGAACGCTATGTCGGCATTGGAACGTGGGGTCGGTGTTGCAAGCTGCGCTATGCAACGCGCAGTCAAGGCCTAAGTCCGAGACGCGCGAAAGGAAATTAACATCATCATGAATAATAAGAGGAAAACTCGCGCACACTTTCGAAAAATGCTGGGCTACGATTGCCCAGCTTCGCTGTTTCAATCTTTGCGCGGCCGAGTGCAAGGTTAAGCGTTTTTTTTTTTTAGCAAACGAGTTCATTCGCATCTATATGCCAGCTACACTACAATGACCGAAATTTTGACGTAGTACCGGTTGCGGTATATCGAGGCCCGCTTGGTGATCACGGGCGCTGGACACGTGACGGTGTGCTGGACGCGCGCGACAGCTTTTCTGCGTATCCTGACGCGAGGAATGGTCACTGGCGTCCCGTAGGCTCGTTTCACTCGACCTGTTTGACTTGCACGATGATGCAGTGGAGACGACGGTATCGCTTTCCTTGAATGGCACCAGCGCACCAGTGACGACCCTGCTGGTGTTCGAAGAGGTATCTGGCTGGGACGTTGACTTCATTGTGTGGCCCTTGATCCCGCTGCTGCTTCCCCGGCGCCGTGACAGTCGGGAGTCCGTTTCGGAAGGGCCCTTGGATGACCTTCTCAACTTCTCGGGCGTCGCACATGCTGGTTCCTGTTTAGCATTATCGGGCACCGGTTCTTGTGAGAGACATACCTCCGCGGCGCCCTTCACACGTTCAGTTGCAGGAAGGTCACTCCTGGAGTGTGGTCCGATCTCTTGTGTCCGAAACGGAGGTCGTTGCCGGCAGCCGAGAAGCCGAAAGCGTTCAAGAATGCCTGCGTGTACAAAAGAGGTTCGGAATGTGCAGTGACGGATTAACGAAGGAAAAGGTGTGCTTCGCGCATAATGGGAACCCTTATGTTCCAATGGGGCTAATAATAATCCTAAGTGTATAGGCTTCTTACTTTGATTTGTCTGGTATATCTACACGGGCATGTCTATGCTCCCTGGTTTAATGCTTTCTGTGACGGCTCCTCGGCCTACTCGGTTGATTCGGGTTGGGGTGGGAGGAGCGGGGGGGGGGGGGGGGGCATTATTTGTTGTCAGCGTGGGAAGTTGATAGAATGGCTGTAGCGACGCTACGCCTACCCTGAGTGATGTCGTGAACTAATTTTCGTACGAATAACATTGATTTCCACCAGAGAATTGGAGCCTACCACTGCAACACTCTATTGCCCTGTAAAAAAAGCTGCGCTACCGCAATCTTCAACCGAGCTCAATCGATTTACTTGGAAATAAACACGCTTAATTTTAAAAGCAAATGTGGCCGTTTATGGTCCTTGTGCTGTCCACAGAATCGAAGCCGTCTCGATCAATCCTTCCTATCAGCTGACTTACTCAAGAAAACTGAATATAAAGAAATCGTGCACGAAGTATATCCTTTATAAATGCGCATTGCGATGCTTAAAGGAGGATATCCTTTGAAAGTTCAGCGCTGGAAACAGTTCTAGAATTGTTTGGTAATTTGGGAAGTCAAGAGCGCTTACCTGTACGTCGTTTGATGGATTCTGCCGTCTTCTTCTTCCTTCTCCTCATCTTCTTAGCCATGTATGAAGAACAGAAGCACTCGCACGAGTCACTGGCTTGTCTTTAGGGAAATAATTGGGAAATAATTGCAAACATGTATGAGAACCTTAATTATTACCGTTTTATTCCACTTTATAGGCTCACGATAATTGTGTAATTGTTGTTATTACTGAAAATTCGTGGGAGTGTGTTGATCGAGAGAGCGCTGTCCAGGGCCCAGTCTCCAGTTCCGAGCTCCTTGAAGACAATCCATGAGGAGCTCGTCCTGATAGGCTGATGCAGCGGGAGTAGCAGAAACCATTCTGATATAAAAAAATATTGCAGCACATACCATCTCAGGGTGGCTGCCGACGTTTCTGCGATTCGCATTAAAGCGATGTAGCGACACCGTATTTCCACAACAGAGACACGTCATGAAAGAGGCGTGTATGCAGCCCGTCTCGTTGGCCGGGCTCCTCTCGCGTGTGAGGATGATGATGATTTATTGGCATCTCCTTTGAAACGGGACGGCGACAAATAGTCACCTAGCCTGCTTGATTTCATCAGGTATACTATACACGTTCTTTATCTAGCATTTTTGTATACCTCTCATTATTCGTTTTCTTTTTTTTTTTCAAAGATTTACCTTGTACCGCTACCTATGATTTTAAGAGATCAGGTCGTATCCATCTTTTCCCTGCTTTTTTTCCACCAGTACTCTAATCGCCTCTTGCTTATCTCTACGGCTGATCTGTTGATGTTTCCTTCCACTTTAAACACAAGCGCTTCTGGGAGTTGCACGTTACCTACGGTTCTTGCTGGGCGGATCCCGTCGCATTCCATTAGGACGTGCTGAGCGGTCTCTGGATCTTTACTGCAGCATACACATGTCTCATCTAGGTCCGAATATTTGTTCCGATATGTTTTCGTCCTTAGGCAACCGGCTCGAGCCTCAAATAGCAAGGCACTGCCCTTTGTGTTATCGTACAGATTTCCCTTCTAATTTATTTCTTCTAATTCTTGTAAACCTCCATTGTCCTTTTTGTTTCCATTATTTGCATCCAATTCGCGGTCTCTATTTCTCTCACTTTCTTTCTGATCACTCCAGGTCGTCTACATACAGTTTCGAATATCCTGTACTTGGTTGCCAACTTCATTGGCCTCTTCCTCCATTCTGTGTCCACGCTTTTCATGTAGATATACTTGTGCACTTTAGCCGCCCATTTATTTTCATCCATGTTCCTGAGCCTTTCTTCAAAACTAATTTTGCTTTGTGCTTCTCTGACTTCAAAAGAGGCCCTGCAATGCCTCATTTGTGGTGTTACCGTCGGCTCCCAAAGCCAACCGGCCTACTGATCTTTGGTTAACTTCCAAACCCGATAACATATCCGATTTTAAGCATAGAATGGCATTTGCGAATGTTAGCGCTGGCACCATTACTCCTTTCCAGATTCCACGCACCACCTCATACTTATCGTGGCCCCACAGTGCTCTGTGTTTCATTATTGCTGCATTCCGCTTCCCCTTTATTTTCAGATTATCTTGGTGGTTGCTTGAGTAATTCTTTCCTTCGTTTATGTGTACGCCGAGGTACTTATATTGCTTCACTATGGGTATTACAGGCTGTTGAATTGACACCATGAAGTTACTCGTCTCTTCATTAAAGATCATAATTCCTGATTTCTCTGTGCTAAACTTAAGGCCTAGATTTGTCGCTGCATTGCTACATATATTCGCAAGTATCTGTAAATCTTTTTTATTGTCCGCTAGTAGCACAATGTCATCTGCGTACATCAGTCTATGGACCTTCTGTTGCGCCATTTGTCCATTGCGCATGTAGGATAAATCAAAACCTAATTCGCTGTTTGCCAGTCGTCCTTCTATACCCTTGACGTAAAGCGTGAACAATAATGGTGACAGAGGGCATCCTTGCTTCAATCCTTGGTGAATACCCATCATTTCATTTCCTTTTCGACCTTCCCATACAACTTGTACTCGGTTGTCGCTGTATATCTCCCTCAACAGCTCCACGAAATCGTCATCTATGCCTTCGTGCTGAAGAATATCCCATAACAATTCCCTTTCTACGTTGTCATAAGCTCCTTTAATATATAGAAATGCTATCGATAAAGGTCTTTTCTGAGCTACTGAAATGTCTATGCACTGAGTTAGTAGAAACATATTATCCTCTAAGCGTCTGCCTGGCCTGAACCCATTTTGTAGTTCCCCCAATGCATCGTTTTTCTCCACCCACTTCGACAGTTCTAATTTTATGGCTTGCATTGCCATTCTATATATCACCGACATTACTGTAACTGGCCTGTACGAGCTCGTCTTATCCTTATTTCCTTTCTCTTTGTAGATGAGGTTCATCTTGCTTTCACGCCATCCAACGGGAATTTTCTTTGTTCTAATCACTTGCTCTATGGCATTAGTCAGCAGTGCCTTGCTTTTCGGACCAAGGTTTTTGATTAGCTGTATTGGGATTTCATCGGGTCCTCCTGCTGTGTTATTAGGAACATTTTCTGCTGCCTTTGTCCTATAAAAGCTTTCTATGCTAAATTTTTATCTGTCTGGCCTCTCTGCTGTTGCTGGATCTGTTGTCTGAACTACGCTTTTTCTCGTGTCGAAGTTATGCCTGATAACGTCTGTGATGTAAATGTACCGCAGCGCTTCGTCTCCTTTGTAGATGTGACCGTCTTCCTCCCTCCCTTATAGCCGTTTGCGAGTTTTTAGTTGGAGCTCCGAGCACTTTTATATTATTCCAGAATATTTTTGGGTGTCTTTCTCTCTTTTGTGAATGTTATGCACGCAACGTTCACCAGCGCATTTAATCTTATCTTGCACGAGCTCACTCACCACCCTTTTCTTTTTCTTGGTATGTATTCCATCTAAGGAGCACCTCTTTACTTTGTGATCCCAACTTTTTGGCTTCTCGATGAGCCCTAGGTGCCTCTTTACGCTCTTCTATAGCTTCTTTTATTTCCTTGTTCCATCATTTACGTGGTTTTCATATTCCAATCCAACAATTGTTTTGTCGTGTCTGCCTTATTTCACGCTGCATAACGTCCACCAGTTCCTTATATTCCCAGACTGCTGTAGGAAAAGCCTGAATTTTCTTCTCTACGTTTTTTGCGATCTCTGTTATTTGCTCTTCATTCAATTTTATAAAACTTGAGGCTATTAGTTGATGTGCTGCGTTGGTATCCCTCCCAAGCTTTAATGCTAAAAATCTATGATCGCTTCCCAGGCTATTTTTCCCATTTTCGTCTATTATAATTTTGTCTGGTTGTTCGTAGACCATTTCTAAGACTAAGGCATAGTCGATACATGGCTGCCGGTTTCCGCGTTAGCGGGTTACCTGTCCAAGACCCTTATTCTCCCTGTTAACTACTGTAAGGTTCTGTTCATCACACAGATCCAGCACTAGAGAGCCGTTGTAATCAATGTATCCGTCTAAATCCTCCATGTGTGCGTTCATCTCTCCTATACTAATATCACCTGGCCCGATATACTGTACTGATTAATATAGCTTCTAATGCAATCAACCCATTCCTCATTTTTTTCTCTACTATCACTACCTGTCCGTAGGTAAGCTACTCCCAGCCACGTCTTTTTGCCTTGCCCATGTGACGCTAATCCATAAATGCTCTTTACATGTCTCGTTTACCCTTCGCCACTTCAGACCTCGACTAATTAGTACGCCTACGCCTTTCCTTGACCTGGTCATTCTGTTGCACCCTTCCCATACAAAATTGTCAATAACAGGTGGATGCTCCAAATATCGTAGAATCGTTTCGGTCAAGGTGTACACGCTCCCTTCATCATTCAGCTGCGTTTGAATTTCCAGCCATTTTTCCTGCTTGCGACCACCCTGCATGTTAATGTAGCAAATTTTACCTTCTCTATTCTTATCCTTCCTGCGTCTTTTCCTGACTCCTGGTCGTCTAATTCGGCCCGTTACTGGTGTTTGGCTAAGTTCAATACTTATTCTTGCTTACAGATTGCCTGGGGCCCACCTCAAAAACCTACAGCTCGCGCCGCGAATCGACGTCCGACCGGTGTTGCTACACGTTCACTAAAATGCATCCCGTCACGCACAAAAGCGCCTTCGCGGCCTGCTCGGTGCACTTCTCGGTTGATGTCAATGACCGTAAAATTCATTGCTTTAGCTAGAGTCCAAATTTCCCTGTTTACTGCAAGAACTGCCCTTTCAATTTCATATCCCTGCCTTTCAACGTCTGGCACCGTGCACACCGCGATTTGTACTTCCTTTGAAACATTCCGCAGGTCGGTGACCTCTTTGACTATTTTCTTTGTGATCCCTGCCCCTCGTCCGTGCATTACGTCAATCACTCCGCCCATTATCACCACTAGGTGTCTCTGCTCCATTGTGCCCCACACCATTGTTCCCGTTGGATGGCGTGAAAGCAAGATGAATCTCATCTACAAAGGCAAAGGAGATAAGGATAAGACGAGCTCGTACAGGCCAGTTACAGTAACGTCGGTGATATATAGAATGGCAATGCAAGCTATAAAATTATAACTGTCAAAGTGGGTGGACAAAAACGATGTACTGGGGGAACTACAGAATGGGTTCAGGCCAGGCAGACGCTTAGAAGACAATATGTTTGTACTAACTCAGTGCATAGAGATTTCAGTACCTCAGAAAAGACCTTTATGGATACCATTTCTAGATATTAAAGGAGCTTATGACAACGTAGACAGGGAATTGTTGTGGGATATTCTTCAATACGAAGGCATAGATGACGATTTCGTGGAGCTGCTGAGGGAGATATATAGAGACAACCAAGTACAAGTGGTACGGGAAGGTAGAAAAGGAAATGAAATGGGGGGAATTCACCAAGGATTGAAGCAAGGATGCCCTCTGTCACCATTGTTGTTCACGCTTTACGTCAACGGCATAGAAAGACGACTGGAAAACAGCGAATTAGGTTTTGATTTATCCTACATCCGTAATGGACAAATGGTGCAACAGAAGGTCCCTGGACTGATGTACGCGGACGACATTGTGCTACTAGCGGATAATAAAAAAGATTTACAGATACTTGCGAATATCTGTGGGAATGCAGCGACAAATCTAGGCCTTAAGTTTAGCACAGAGAAATCAGGAATTATGATCTTTAATGAACACACGAGTAACTTCGTGGTGTCAATTCAACAGCAAGTAATACCCATAGTGAAGCAATATAAGTACCTCGGCGTACACATAAACGAAGGAAAGAATTACTCAAACAACCACCAAGATAATCTGAAAATAAAGGGGAAGCGGAATGCAGCAATAATGAAACACAGAGCTCTGTGGGGCCACAATAAGTATGAGGTGGTGCGTGGAATCTGGAAAGGAGTAATGGTGCCAGCGCTAACATTCGCAAACGCCATTATATGCTTAAAATCAGATATATTGGCGGGTTTTGAAGTTAACCAAAGATCAGTAGGCCGGTTGGCTTTGGGAGCCCACGGTAATACCACAAATGAGGCAGTGCAGGGTGACATGGGTTGGGCCTCTTTTGAAGTCAGGCAAGCACAGAGCAAAATTAGTTTTGAAGGAAGGCTCAGGAACATGGATGAAAATAAATGGGCGGCTAAAGTGCCCAAGTATCTCTACATGAAAAGCGTAGACACAGAATGGAGGAAGAAGTCAAGGAAGTTGGCAACCAAGTACAGGATAATCGAAACTGCAAATAGACAACCAGGAGTCATCAGAAAGAAAGTGAGAGAAATAGAGACCGTGAATTGGGTGCAAAGAATGGAAACAAAAAGGACAATGGAGATTTACAAGAATGAGAAGAAAGAAATTAGAAGGGAAAATCTGTACGATAACACAAAGGGCAGTGCCTTGCTATTTGAGGCTCGAGCCGGTTGCCTAAGGACGAAAACATATCGGAACAAAAATTCGGAACTAGATGAGACATGTGCATGCTGCAGTAAAGATCCAGAAACCACTCAGCACATCCTGATGGAATGCGACGGGATCCACCCAGCGAGAACCGTAGGTAACGTGCAACTCCCAGAAGCGCTTGGTTTCAAAGTGGAAGGAAATATAAACAGATCAGCCGTAGAGATCAGCAAGAGACGATTGGAGTACTGGTGGAAAAAAAGCAGGGAAAAGATGGATACGACCTGATCTCTTAAAATCATAGGCAGCGACACAAGGTAAATTTTTGAAAAAGAAAAATAATAATGAGAGGTATACAAAAATGCTAGATAAAGAACATGTATAGTATACCTGATTAAATCAAGCAGGCTAGGTGACTATTTGTCGCCGCCCCGTTTCAAAGGGGATGCCAATAAATCATCATCATCATCATCCACATGCGTTCCTTGGCTCTCGCTATCACCTCTCTAATCGGTTTCCCGGAAGCGCGCTAACCTGGACTCGTTCGCCTGCACCTACCCTCTCTGTTTCGCTGGTTCTACCTTACGCATGTTGGAATCCCCAACAAAGACAACTCGACGCTTTTCTTCAACCTCACCGCCGAAAGCTGCCCCCGAGGTCACAACGCCCTCCCCTCCTGTCTTAACTTTGCCCTTGTCTTTGTTGTTTTCTCCCGCGGCCGCGTCAGTGGTATCCCCTTCGTGACCGTCACTGACGTTCCCGCCACTGCATTCCGTCGTGGCGGGTTTGGCTGTCTTACCCCCGAATTCATAAACGTGACTTGACTCGAACTTGACTTCCAACAGGCTTGAGGCGGCGTCAATCCATTTCATAAACCTGTCTCGACTTGAAGCGCCCTCTTGAAGCGAACTTGAGGCGATCAAGTCGTGGCGATTTCCAAGGCAGCCCCGCACCTACCTTCGACTCGACTTGCAGTACTCGCGGCGCAGTCAAAGATGGCGGGGCGTATGATCGACGCGTTCGACTATAGATCTCGCGCTTGCGATATCGTCTTCGGTGCAGTCTATGCACTGCCAAGAGTGCCGCGGCGACTGCTTCGCGATAGGGAAAACCTGATGGAGCTGTACAATAACCAGCAGTTCCTCCTGCGCTACCGATTCTCCAAGGAAACTGCGCGAGAGCTGCAGCTGTTGCTACCGCTGGAAGCAAGCGGCAACAGCCGGGGACTGCCTCTATCGCCGATGCTGCAGCTGCTCCTGGCCCTCAGATATTACGGCGCCGGCAGCTTCCAGATTGTCACTGGAGATCTGATCAACGTTTCACAGCCGACAGTGTGCAGAGCCGTCGACAAGGTGACGCGCCTCATCGCGCGACATCTGTTCCGCAAACTTGTGCATTTCCCGGAGTTGTCGCAGTTTGCTTCGGTAATGCGCGACTTTTTCGAAATTGCCGATTTCCCGGGAGTTACGGGATGCATTGATTGCACCCACGTGCGCATAAAAAGCCCCGGCGGCGATGAAGCGGAGGTGTTTCGCAACCGGAAAGGAGTGTTCTCAGTGAACGTACAGGTGAGTTCATTGTTTGCAAACGCTCGCCGGCGCTGGCAGGGCATTTTTAAAATTAGCTTTTGCAACGTTGTTCAAAAGCGTGTTCGTGCCTAGAAATCACGCTTCTCAATTTCGGAGAGGGTACGCGATAATCTGCGTGCAGTGCTGGTCAGATTCTCATTCTGTGCTAAATAATTACTTCAAAACAGTGACTACCAAATTTGAACCAATTAAAAAGGGTTGTACAAGGAGAAGCACACATTAGTTCGAGCGCCAAGGCTGAAGATGCCAAATTGGAGCTGATGCGTTCGACGACGAGAATGTACTTCTTTAATTCACACAGACAGTGACTGTTTGTGAAACAATAGTGTTCATGTTTGCAGATGCATGAAACATCTATTTATGATTGAGAATTTTGACGAAACTAGTCATGGGAAGATATTTCGGGTGCACCTACTATGCCACTGCCGTACAATCGGCGTCAAATGAAAGCCGAACAGCGGAGCGCGTGCCACAAGCATCAGAAACAGGATAGTGCGCGCCGTCCAGTGCGCGCCGCAAACAGGATAGGGCGCGCCGCAGACAGGCCCACACATCCGGTTTGGTAGCACAGCGCCACCCCACTGAAGTGCGATTTTCTTTTTTTTTTTTTTGCCTGCGTTCCCACTCGGATTTTTGAAAGGAAGAAGAAAAAAGAAAACAGAAGCGAAACCTGAGCTTCTGAGTGTTGCTGAATTTTCGTTCTGTTTTCTTTTTTTTTTCTTCCTTTCAAAGATCCGAGCGGGAACACGGGCAAAAAAAAAAAAATCGCACTTCAGTGGGGTGGCGCTGTACTACCAAACCGGATGTGTGGGCCTGTCTGCGCTGATGACTGGACGGCGCGCACTATGCTGTTTCTAATGCTTGTGGCACGCGCTCCGCTGTTCGGCTTTCATTTGACGCCGATTGTACATGTTATTGGGGCGAGAAATCATATTTTAATTAATGTAATTTATCAAGACAGGTAGGTTTAGGTACAATGATTGAAACTGCTGTGGTAGAGCTGTTGCTGAATTGGTGACAAATGTAATGTTAGTCCTGCATATTTCCACACACTTTTGCATCACAGGCAATGGCCAACGAGGGCTCATTTGATTGGCCATGGCACAACACGGCATATGGTTCAACAAGACTATCAGCATGTAATGTTTTCATATCTGAAACAATTCTTGAAGTATTGTCATGTCCTTGCTAACATCTCGTTAACGCAACCGGTGTACAATCAGATCCGGATAAAGTTCGCGCCATTCGCAGTTTCCCTGTCCCTCGTTCTGCTTCTGACGTGCGCTGCTTCGTCGGCCTGTGTTCTTACTTTCGCCGTTTCTTCAAAAACTTCGCCGACTTTGCTCGCCCTTTGACAGATCTTCTAAAGAAGAACACGCCTTTCTCATGGGGCTCGGAGCAGGCCCACGCGTTCGCCGCTCTCATCGGCTTTCTGACCACCCCTCCCATACTTGCCCACTTTGATCCATCTGCACCGACCAAAGTCCACACTGACACCAGTGGTCATCAGTGCTGTTCTCGCCCAGCAGCAGAATGGTACCGAGTGCGTGATAGCTTACGCCAGCCGCCTGCTGTCACCTTCTGAGAGGAATTACTCCATCACCGAGGGTGAGTGCTTGGCTTTAGTGTGGGCTGTCTCCAAGTTCCGGCAATATTTGTACGGCCGCGCGTTTTTGGTCTTTACAGACCACCATGCCCCCTGCTGGCAGTCTTCCCTCCGGGACCCGACAGGAGGGCTTGGTCGCTGGGCTTTGCGGCTCCAGGAATTTTATTTTATTGTCATCTTCAAGTCTAGACGTCTGCGCAATGACGCTGACTGCCTCTCTCGTCATCCCGTGGATCCTCCTGATCGTGTTGCACATGATGCGGAGACCTGCGTGTTGGCTTTCACTGACATGTGCGACATGCGCGCTGAACAAAATCGCAACGATTCCTTGCAGGCCATCATCGCCGGAGTGCAATCTGGCAGCACCGACGGCCCGTGCCGCATGTTCGTGCTGCACGACGGCTGCATTGCGTTCGAGCGTCGTCGTATACGTCCACAGCTGGCGCGTTTGTATACTCGTGTTCTGCGAGGTGAAGAGGTTTTGCGTCCTATGAGAGCGAGAGAGAGAGAGAGAGAGCGACGCATTCACGGAGCGGGTCTCCTTGAACGCGATGTCGGCATTGGAACGCGGTGTCGTTGTTGCAAGCTGCGCTGTGCAACGCGCAGTGTCGGCCGTAAGTCCGAGACGCACGAACAGAAATTATCATCTACATGAGTGATAAGATGAAAAGTTCGCGTGCGCTTCCGGGAAAAGCTGGGCTACGATCACACAGCTTCGCTGTTTCAAGCATTGCGCGGCCGAGTGCAAGGTTTTTTATTAGCAATATGTGTGATATTATCGAACCGGGATACAATTTTTGTGGATGATTGTGTACTGTTTGCAAGGGCATCTAATGAGTCATTGTTTTTATTGGCGGCCGACTTGAAGCGAGTATAAAAATGGTGTGTCACTAATAGCATGTCCCTAAACACAAATAATTATGTACACATTACCTTCACTAGAAAAGTGTAATAAAATCAGATATAAGTATTTGTTAAGTGGCCAGTTGAAATAAAAAATAATTCAGCAGTGAAATATTTAGGCCTTATGCTGTCAGAGGATGGCTCCTGGTCATTACATGTTATACCGTAGTTAGAAATGCAGGGCATGTCCTTGACTTCTTGCAACAAAGTTTAAAACACATAAGTATTAACGTAAAAGAGCAGCGTAAAAAACAAGTTTTACCAATAATGGTGTATACATACGCATGCTCTGCGTTGAATGTAGTTTCTAATGTGCGTATCAATGCACCAGTGGATGAACGTTAAAGAACCCCAGGTAGACTAAATTAATCCGGAGTTCCCCACCCCGGCGCGCCTCATAATCAGATCGTGGTTTTGGCACGTAAAGCCCTACAATTAATTTTTTTGCATAATAATGCTTTA
>NW_023606675.1:0-40001 GCF_013339745.2 Dermacentor silvarum | reverse complement strand
GTCTACTTGCCTGCCATACAGGGCGCAAGGCAGCATGACTGTCAAAGAAAGTAGAAGAGTAAAAATATTTAGGCGTCATAATTTCATCTGATCTTAAATGGGGCAAGCAGGTAACATTTATTGTTAATAAAGCACTGTCAGTTGTATACTCGTTGAAACGCTCGCTTAGATCCGAATCAATAGACACTAAACGCTTAGCATACCTGTCCCTAGTTCGCTCGATACTGTATTATGGAATAGTATGTTGGTTTTCCTTCCGTAAATAGTACATAGCAAAATTTGAGAGCGTACAAAGGAAAGAGATTAAGTTTATTTTTAATAAGTATCGCCGTCTTGACTCCCCTACAGAACTAATAAAGCAAGCTGAACTTTCCAGTATACAAAATTGAACCCGACTACTGCGTCTTATGTTTCTTTTCCTTCTTAATGGCAGCATGAAAATCAATGCGAGTGACTACTTACTACAGACAGATACACGTAGTTCTCGAACAAAACACACCAAGCACTTAACAGAATACAGATTCCACAACGACGTATACAGGTACTCATTTTTTCCACAGGCAATCCTTGAAAGGAACATGTTGCCTGATGACGTTGTCACCTGCACATCACTCGAAACTTTTATCGCCAAGGTATCAAACAATGCTTTGTAGCTACGATCTGCACGTAAACGCGTGGTGTCGAACAATGGCTATCTGATTGACTGTACAGTGTCTTGATCGCTGCCCCGATATATATATATATATATATATATATTGTACTGAAGGCGATGTTTCTGATGTTTTCCTGCGTACGGCGACCTCACATCACGTCAAGCCTACCGCTCATATATATATATATATATATATATATATATATATATATATTGTACTGAAGGCGATGTTTCCGATGTGTTCCTGCGTACGGCGACCTCGCATCACGTCAAGCCTACCGCTCAGAGCACAGCCCGTGTAATTATTCAAAATGTTATGTATGCCGTTAAGTTTGTCGTCCGGCCCCGATCATCCTACGACATAACGCTAGGGTGGGATTTTCGGTATACTCATCAAGTACTCGTGGACTGCGCTCGTGCCCAACTCACATTGTCGACGCCGTGCCCTGACCTCGACGACCACACTCCGCCTAAAGTGTTTGCCGCGGCTGACGTCCACATCGCCCCTTTGTCCGTCATTCTGGTGCCTGTGTTTACGCCTGCCGCCGCCGACTCACCTGTTGTGTTTTCGCCATCTGCAGCTCCTGCTCGTCGCCGAAACTTCCTCCTCCCGTGGGCTGTCATCAACTTCTGCAATGTTTCTGCAGCTATCTACGTGTGCAATGCATCTGCATGCCCGTCCCTTCTCCTACGCGGCGAGTGTCTGGGGAGCTTCGAGACATTTGAATGCCTTTTCGAGGATGCCATGATTGGAGATAAGGCATCACTACCGATTTGTGCCGTCGCTCCTGCCGCTGGCACCGATGATCCTGTCGACATATTCTTAAATGCCGTCGATTCCGCCCTCACACCTGCGTAGCAGAAGGAGATCGTGCAACTCCTGCAGCGTTTTCGAGCCTCCTTCGACCACAGCCAGCGTTCCTTAGGTCGAACGTCAGCAGTTGTTCATCGCATCGATACCCGTCAACAAGCACCATTGCGCCAGCGCCCATACCGTGTGTCGAGTGCAGAACGCCGTGTCATCGATGAACAGGTAGACGATATGCTGAAACGTTGAATAATCCAGCCCTCCAGCAGTCCCTGGGCCTCTCCAGTGGTGCTGGTGAAGAAAAAGGACGGATGCATCAGGCTCTGCGTGGATTACCAACGTCTTAGTCGAATAACGCGCAAGGATGTGTACCCTTTACCACACATCGACGATGCCCTGGACTGCCTACAGGGAGCAGAATACTTCTCGTCCATAGATCTGCGCTCGGGATACTGGCAGGTACTGATGGCGGAGGCCGATCGCAAAAAAACAGCTTTTGTGACGCCCGATGGCCTGTATGAGTTCACCGTCATGCCCTTCGGCCTCTGCAACGCGCCTGCTACTTTCGAGCGCATGATGGACACGATCCTTCGAGGCCTAAAGTGGAATATTTGCTTTGTTATTTAGACGACATTGTGGTCTTTTCCTCCGATTTTGCATCCCATCTAACTCGCCTCGAACAAGTGCTCGCTTGCCTCTCAGCTGCAGGACTGCAACTGAACTTGAAGAAATGCCACTTCGAAAGCTTACGATTCTAGGTCATGTGATTTCGAAGGACGGTATTCTCCCCGACCCTGCCAAACTTACAGCCGTTTCAGCGTTTCCCAAACCAAGTACCGTGAAAGATCTCCGCAGCTTTATCGGCCAATGTTCTTATTTCCGACGCTGTATCCGCAATTTCGCTATGATCATCAACCCTTTGACCAAGCTCCTCGCTGGCAGTACTAACCTGTCGGCATGGTCTCCTGCTTGCGACGACGCTTTCAACGAATTGCGCCGTCTCCTTATGTCGCCTTCTATACTGCGACACTTCGACCCCTCTGCACCCACTGAGATCCACACGGAGGCCAGCGTTGTCGCGTTAGGCGCTATTCTTGCTCAACGGAAAGATGGGTTTGAAGAGTACGTCTTTGCCTATGCAAGCCGAACTCTCAACAAAGCCGAAGGTAACTATTCTGTCACTGAAAAAGAATATCTTGCGATAATTTGGGCCATAGAGAAATTTCGTCCTTACGTGCACGGGCGCCCATTTGACGTAGTGACCGACCACCACGCCCTCTGCTGGTTGTAGTCACTGAGATCCAAGTGGTTGCCTCGCTCGATGGGCATTACGCCTCCAGGAATACGACATCCGCGTCGTGTATCGCTCCGGTCGGAAACATTCGGATGCAGACGCCCTCTCCCGTTCACCCCTGCCTCCCGACCCTGTCTGCTTCACAAATTCTACCTGCGGTACCACCGCTCTTGCCATCTCTGACATGCCATCTGAGCAGCGCAAGGACCCGTGGGTGGCTTCCATTCGAGACTTTCAGTCTGGCCCGACTTTTGCTCCCACTTCTTGGACGTTGTGTCGGCAGGCTGAGCACTTCACCACTCGGGAAAACGTGGTGTACCGCCGGAATTACACTCCCGCCGGCCGTATGTGGCTCCTCGTCATTCCCCGCCACCTGCGCTCCGAAATCTGCTCCACTTTCCACGACGACCCACAATGTGGCCACACAGGTTTCCTGAAGACGTATTCACGTATTAGGCTTCGGTACTACTGGCGTGGCTTACCGTTATGTTCGACAGTATGTTCGGTCATGTTCCACGTGCCAGCGACGCAAGACTCCTCCTCAACACGCCGCCGGCACTTTATTACCTCTGCCATGCCCCGCCCGACCATTTGACCGCGTAGGCATCGACATCTACGGTCCCCTTCCCAGTACACCAGACGGTAACCGTTGGATAATCGTTGCCGTCGATCATCTCACATGGTATGCCAAAACTTCACCTCTTCCGTCGTCCACAGTAAAAGACGTTGCCACTTTCGTTCTTCACAATCTCGTCCTTTGTCATGGAGCTCCTCGAGAGTTGCTGAGTGACCGTGGTCATGTGTTCCTCTCCGACGTCATCGCAGCATTGCTTCGTGAAAGCCGCGTCGTTCACCGCACCACCAGTGCCTATCATCCACAGACAAACGGGATGACAGATAGTTTTAACCGAACCCTGGGCGACATGTTCGCTATGTACGTCTTGTCAGACCACTCCAATTGGGACCGAGTGCTACCTTTTGTTACGTTCGCTTATAACACCGCCATTCAAAGCACAACTGGGTTCTCCCCTTTCTTTCTCCTTCATGGACGCGAACCTTCTTGCACCATGGAGAATTGAATCTCCCTATACCTCCCATTCGCTCTCGTATGGGAGACGCTCAGTCGACGCTAGCGCCAAGGCGCACTTCAGTTAGGCCCTAGCGGACGGATGACGGTATCTGCGGTGGAGAAAAAAAAAGAAAAGCGGTGCGACTTTTTTTATTGCGATAGCAATTATATGGACACTTCAACCGAATTTCCGCCGTCGGCGTCGCCGTCGTCGTCGCCGTCGCCGTGAGGTTCCCTATAGATAAAATCTTCGCCGCGCGCCGTATGCCCGAGCGGAAGCGTGCGGGGACGCGCGCTATCACGGAGAGCGAACGCACTCAATCTTCCACGCTCAAGCAAGGAAGCAGGAAGCCAGCGCCGGAAAGAGCGGGGGGGGGGGGAGGGGGGGCGTGGCGCACTTTTACTCCGCCAACAACCGCGCTCGTCGCTCGTCCTCACCGTCTCTTATCTCCACACGGCTCTGACCTTTATGCGCCGTGCATTCGCCGCTGAGTTTCCGTTGAAGCGATAGGCCGCACGTACCTTCCGCCGCTGCGGCGTATGCTTGCTGCCAGCGTTTTGACAGTCGTCTGCAGTCATTCAGTGTCATCTATTCGTGTTTGTTTGTGCGCGCTCACACCACTCGTGTTCATTCAGTTAGTAATAGTCGGGTCACATTTTCCAACGCACGCTACACATGCAATGCTGCCCGGATCGGCAGTGCAGCGCTACAGGTGTGTCCCTTCGCACGCGCTGCCCACGGGAAACGCTTCTCATCAACACCACCGTTTCACATGCGCCTTCTCGTGGTCATCGAGTCTCTCTTCATGTCGTTCTACTTACGCCGCAGCACACCTGCTTACTTATCAGCTCATGTTTACTACAATTCATATTGCTACCAAAGCCGCTCGCCTTACTTCGTATGACATTGCTGTGTTGCTATAGCATTCATTGCTTCGCCCTTAGGGCGAAACTGACATTTTTTCACTCTCCTTCTTTCGCTACAGCACTTTTTTTTTCTTCCTTTTTTATGATAACGTTGCTCCGCTCGCCTCTCCTTCCCCTCATGACTCTCCTCTCCCTCCCTGCATGCCTCGCCTCACCCTCCCCTCATGCCTCGCGCAGTGTTTTTAATTTTTTTAGCTGTCCGGTGGCGCGGTCTTTTTTTTTTTTCGCCGGCGTTACCAGACGCACCGCCGGACCGGAGCGCGCTAAAAGCGGCCGAGCTACGCAGCTTCATGCCGCCCGCTAGAGGGCTATACAACACTCCCTGTCTCCAAGGGAACGCGCTAACTAGTTATCTACTGTAGTAGCTTTTCTATAGTGCACTATAGGTCTACTTGTATATGTGGCTGTAGACGCAGACGTTATCAACGGGATCAGCCAGCCGTGAGCGGTGGATGATAAGACTAATATAGACGGTTTCAGTGTTTACAAACAAACCTCGCTTGCCGCTGATTGGTTGCCCCATCGGAACTTCCGGCAGGAGAGCTAGAAGCACTTCCGGCTATGTTGTTCGAAGGCATGCGCGACGTGAAGCCGGCGTGTCGATGTTTGCACTGCTTGGTGGAATCTGTGATGAGCTGATTCTACATCGTCAATATTGTCGAGATGACGAGCGACTACTTTAAGGCGCTTAGCACCGAAGCAAAAGATCGGTATCGCCAAAAGCTGATGTTTAGTGGCAGAGAGCTTCCCGATCCGCTGGACGATGATGTCGTGCGATTTTCGTTTTCGCCGGGCTCCAAAAACCTTTCCTCCGTTACAACCCCGGAGCAACAAGCTGAGCTTCTTAGTGAGGACATGCAATGAACGCAGACTGTTGTCTTCAAGGCAGGTAATGGGACTTCCGAAAACTAGAACAACTTTAATGACACTTTTTTTTCTTCTTTCTGGGGTTTTACGTGCCAAAACCAGTTCTGATTATGAGGCTCGCCGTAGTGGATGTTTCCGGATTAATTTTGACCACCTGGGGTTCTTTAACGTGCCCTACAACACAAGCGCACGGGCGTTTTTGCATTTCGCAATGGCACTTTTATTGCTGCAAGATGGAGGATGAAGTGGTAAGCTGTGCATGTGTACATGCACATGTTTTCTGCGTCATATGCCTTGTTTCTGCTATTAGATATGCATTCACAAATAACTGTACATTCTCAAAAGTCGTTTAGTGCAAGAAGCCTAGGTCGACTGAAATGGGACTAACTTAAATGCTCACGAATTTACCACACTTAAAACAAAATTAAACCTGTAGTGCTGGGCACGAGATTGCAATCCATAATTGGCCTCCGTTAATTCGTAAATGCTTTTAGAATGTGGCCGAAACTTCCTACATGCATGCACGGAAATCGCTCACTTTTATGCGATTCTGCTCTGCGATACCGATACGAATGCTCAGATGCCGCCGCGATGGCTCAGCGGTTACGGTGCCCGGTTGCTGACCCGAAAGACGCCGTTTGGGCCCCGGTCGTCGCATTTCGATCGCGGCGAAATGCTAGAGGTCCGCGTACTGTGCGATGTCAGTGCACGTTAAAGAACCACAGGTGGTCGAAATTATCCGGAGCCCTCCACTGCGGCGTCCGTCATAGCCTGAGTCGCTTTGGGACGTTAAACATGATAAACCAGTGCGCACATGTACCTAGGTAGTAAAGCTGCAGAAGTGCACTTGTGCCCCAGATACGAAAAACATTAAAATAAAACGGCGGCAGCATTGCACCCGCTAAACTATAATTTTAACTCATGTTCGTAGCATGGCGATTCACGCTGAGGCAAGAAACTGGACGAGCGGGCAAACTCAGGGCGAGAGTCGAGCTGCTCTCGCGTGAGTTACACGACATACGGCCAGAACAATCGTGCCGTAGCACTTTTATTATTTAGCATTATAGCAGTCCGGCTACTCCACGTAGTAACGTACCTTGGATGAAGTGAGCAGGGCAAATCTGGGAGCTCTTGGTAGGCTCCCAGATTTGAAAAACACCGTTGAGGAGTAAACGTAATGAAAACAGTCGATGTTCCAAGAGCTACTCGCCGTCACGCAACACACTGAATGCCACAAGGCGACCTTATAACGATATACCCGAAAAATAACAGAATATGCGCAGGACGAGCGCGCGAGCGAACAAATACCAGCCCAGCAAAAACGAGCAAAAGGAACGGCTACCGGAAGTTTCCTAGGGGCGCCGAATGCCGGCGCACAGCGTTGCCAGAGCGCGGTGGCGCTGGATGAAACCGTTTATATAGAATAAAGCATAACGCATCGCTACAAAATACCGGCCATGGTGTGATCAGGCAAGGCGACGCTACAAAAGATGTGCGATAATGTCTGCGTGGTCTTTGCTGGGTTCGTCTACCAGAACGTCTGTCTGCTTGGCTGCTGCTTGGTAAGAAGGCCTTCATTACGTTCTTTTGTTCTTTCATTAGTTTGCAAATTTCTTATGTATTTGTCACTTAAGCCGTAAGTTGACATTTGTCGCATTGTGCTGTTCGGAGCAGAGAGCTTTTTGTGTTCTTCACTTCGCGCATGATGTTCGTGGATTGCTTCACATTATGCAAGAAACAGCAATTTGGAATGCTGTGCAGCACGTTTGCGAGAAAATCGTTTCTTGGAGCGGGAAACTGAGTCGGCACACGCCGGTACACGTAGTCTGAATTCAATGCAATTGTGTGAAATAATGCAGTTATGCTTAGGATCGTTATTCGTGGCGTGCGCAGATTGCTTGAAGCCTTTTGTTATAAGCGCAATTAGAGAGAACATGCGAATTGAGAAGAATGTTTGTAAGCTGTGGCTACGACGTATTCTGAATAAAGCCTTGCTGCCTCAGTAGCGCATGCATGGCACCGAAGGTAGCTTTTTTTTTTAGCTGCGACAATTGCACGTGACGCTTTTCGCGATAGGGCGATGTGAAGTGCGTAGGTGAAAATTTATGCGAAGGCGGGACAGAAGACATAACCAATACTTTTTTTCAGGTCATGCCGACCATAGTCGTGTACTACGGGAATTACTGCTGTGTTGCCAGGTGCAGTAGCAACTGCAAGACAGGGAGAGAGCGTGGTTGGCTGACAACTGCAGTGAGCAGCCTTCATTCCTTGTTTGATGTGCAGCCCAAAGCTACCACTTAATAAGATGATGATGATGATGATGAAAGGGTAGGCATCAAAGGACGAGCGTTGTTTTCCTCTTTAATGCTAATGCTGTCTTCTGCAGTTTTACTGTACTGTGGGGTTTTTCATAATATCGCCTGTTTATTCATTTTGTGAAATTTATTCTCAACCCATATAGCACTTGTATTGGCATGTCTTGCACTTTGCAGTGCAACCATCTTTCTGTGCTTGCGTTCATCGAACGTTGCGGAAAAAAAGTGTGCATGTGCTTACTGAGAATATGACGTGAAAATAAAATGTTTCGTCTCTTCCAACACTTGTCATGGTTATTTAAAATGTCTGCATACACACACAGTGGCATCGTGTGCTTGCTGCTCTGGCGGTACAGCTTACACGAAGGTACTCGATGCATGCAAGCAACGCGTTAAAATATTCGAAATATAGCCTCCGGGACGAGCACTCGCACGGAAGCGATCTTGGAGGCCGTGTGATTTTTCTAATCACCAGAAGATAGCCTACGAGATTAGTTTTCCTGCGGTCTCAATCTCTGAGTCTGTATAGATTCCACACACCCGCTAGGTGCGCTGCGAACCAAAATCGGCCGCAGGGGCCTATGGAATTGTTCTCTCTTATTCTTGTATGTTACTCTATGCCGTGCATTGGTGCTTGTGCGCAGTGCGTTCTTTCTGCGTTTTCATACACGCAGTCTCGTTCATTATTGCGATCAAGCAAGAATGTGCCCAAATTATATTAAAAAATAATTCCACTTACAGCACAACAGTTCTTTGAACTTTATTGTATTCGTTTGCGAAAACCAGAATTGGAGCAGACAGTGCAACACACTATAGAATGCAGCAAAACACGGATGGTGTTTCATGTACGCGCATGTAAAAAACATTTATAGTAATTGCTCTAATGGCCAATGCGCAGAATAGCTTTTCATATATGCACTGAGTTGTTGCACAGGGCTGGACGTCGTGCGAGGCATAACGATGGCCTAAGAGCTAAAATTCCCTGGCAAATAACAAAAAACAATGAAGAAATGCAAGGTACGTAAATAATGAGCAATCAAGTGAACATTGTTTTTCTAACATTCACACTGAATGCAGCAGAAAACAAGTTACATACAAGTTCAGGTATTGCACACAAATATTTGAAACGATCAGTCTATGTAAGCTAGTTTAGTGTGGTCGTTTTACGTACTTTCTGACCCGGGAAGGTCATCTGGCGCCTAGGAAAGGCACAGCTGACCACACGAGCCTGCTTCTCGCTCGGTCCCTGACATCAACCTCCGTGAAGTGCGCCGAGCATATTATGTGGTTGTTGACCTTATCTCTAGGCAAACCCACTAGGTCCGTCCTTCCAGCGTGGTTTAAAAACGCTTCCATCCTGAAGAACAGTGAAGATCATAAATTATAACATCACAGTTGGGACATGCAGAACTGAGCTCGTTTAGCGTCGCGGCAGAGTCTACTTGTGATATATTAACCTTAATTCTCAGAAACGCATTTTTAAACGATGACGACCAATTAGCTTGAAATACGTACAAAGCGCTAACCTACACACGCGTCCCTTGCGACACGCACAGGTGGTACTATATTTATGAGGAGCTTTATGTTCGCTGTTTGTTGGCATAACGATTTACTACATCGTTGTGGTGTTCTCAAATCAGCTAGCTGCTACCTCACCATCGAACATCCATGTACGACTGCGCACAATTGCTATCAAATAAAAACCGGGAAGCAAATTGCACGGTGATCACCTGTTCTCCTTAGGGATGCAGTAGAATTTCACGTCGCATGGCTCACTTCGTCTTGATATGTTCGTACACCCTTGAACAGCACAAGAACAGCGACAGCTGCTAGACATTGCCGGAACAAGACTACAAAAGTGCAACGGTAGGGTACCACAGGGACCGCACTGCTAGCAAGGAAGGAGAAAACCGCTAAACTGACCGCATAATGCCAGAAAAAAATGATGGCGTTATGGCCGTTCTCAGCACGGCCAATGGCAAGCACAGGCAAGCGGCACGCCGCCGAAAGTTGAAGGCGAGAGAGAAACGACAAAGTTGAGAGAGAGTCAACAAGAAAAGAAAGGAAAAGCGATTTTGGTTTTGCATCCATTTCGTGGATGGCGCTACGATTAGCGCGGACAAAAAAACCAGGGTAGTTTCCGAGGCCTGGGTAAGGCACCAAGGCAATCACTAGGAAAGCACTCCCAAGTAACAAAGGACTTAATAAAGAAACGGCAAAACATGAAAGTGTCAAACTCGAGAGATCAGATAGAATTCGTTGAACCGTCGAAACTGATCAAGAAGAACAAAGTAAAAGATGTCCGAAATTAAAACGTGGAAAAGATTGAGGAAGCAGTAAAATATGGAGGCAGCATGAAATCAGTGAGAAGAAAACTTGGCATAAGACAAGGCAAAATGTATGCACTGAAAGATAAGCAGGGTAATATCATCAGTAATTTCGATGAGATAGTGAAAACATCGGAGGAATTCTGCACTTGACCTGACGCGCGATAACGTACAATGATTCCAAACTGTTTTGATTCCAAATCCACGATCGCCGCTCGCTGATTGGCTCATATTTCTGAGGCCGCGCCCACTTAGCTGGTGCGTCAAGAGACGTCACGAAACCGCAGAAACTGGCACGTCATAGTGACGTTTACGGACTACTTATGCTAAATTTTGCCGATCAAAACAGGAAAATTCGTGGAGTAACCGGCGAGTGCCCCGTTCCGTTTGGAATAAAAAATGGCGGCGTTTTTGTAGGCGTTGGCGGCGGCGGCTCGTCAGCTCGGGCGGAGGCGCGGAAGGAGAGAGGCCGAGGACGCGTTTGACATGCCAGACGACTTGTTTTGGCAGCACTTTCGTCTGAGGAAGGGAACTTTGCGGTGGCTGTGCGACGAAGTGGCGGAGGAGCTCGGAGGCGTGCGATCAACAGCGCTGTCGGTGGAGCGACAAGTGTTGTGCGCGTTGCGTTTCTTCACGACGGGCAGCTTTCAGGGGTCTGTTGGGAGCGAGGAGACGATTGGGTGACACAGCCTGCGGTCACCAAGTGCATGCGACGCGTGGCGGAGGCAATCGTCCAAACCGGGACCCGCAACAAGTTGGTCCAATTCCCAAGGACGGCGGAACAAAAGGCGGCCGTGAAAGAAGGGTTCCTTCGACGCGGCGGCCTTCCCGGCGTCATCGACTGCGTGGATGGCAGCCTTATTACCATCATCGCACAGATGGGTGACAAGGCTGCATGCATGTGCCGCAAAGGCTTCTATGCCCTTAACAGCATGTTCGTAAGTATCGTCATGTTTGTCTAATTTGCCCTTCGTAGCAACGCGTGGCTGATTCTGTGCACGCTTTCGTCAGATTTGCGACGCAGACATGCGGATTCTAGCCGTCAACGCTCTGCGACGGGGGTCCGATCACGACGCCTACGTCTGGAGAACGACGTGGTTGCGTCGTCGGTTCCAGGACGGACACATTGTCAAGGCCGGCAAACACCTCCTCGGTGAGCTGAGGGAAAAATTCATACAGTTGCCT
Source organism: Dermacentor silvarum (assembly GCF_013339745.2). NCBI lineage: Eukaryota > Metazoa > Arthropoda > Arachnida > Ixodida > Ixodidae > Dermacentor > Dermacentor silvarum. The sequence goes on along the minus strand of NW_023606675.1, from coordinate 28,557 downwards.
AGCAGCACACAATAAATTGTACTCCCACCGTAAGGGAATGTGGAAGCCCTAACCGTTTATATTATAGTAGCGTGTTAAGTATAGGTTACATAGGCGGGCTGGTAAATTTTTTAATGAGTATCGGCTCGCAGCAAAATGACATTTAACTGCTGTATTGCAAACTAATAAAAAGCTAATTAGGTGTGTACATTACGAAACAAAGAACGTTTGTCTTGCCCCATTATTTTTTACACTGACATTCATTCAAGAATGCAGACCACAACTCGGCCGAACGGCCACCTTGCTGGATGCTATTATTACGAATTTTGCTATTTAACACCAGCTATTGTTAGCTGTGCTGATAACCATCGGATCACAACAAGGATCGTAACAAGGATCGCAGTAGCATGAAGTGCTCAGTCTGTACATTCTTTTATTACAGCCTCTGTGTAGTGGGTGTATGTTACATGACTCATGCTTCACTAGCTCAACCATACACATTTGATTTGATACCATTTTTATGCTATTGCAGGTGAGAGCGGCTATGCTGCTCAACAGCGCAGAAGAACGGAGAAGCTTGACTCATAAGAATAATCTTAAGAATAAGCTAAGAATAATCAGCTGAACCTTTGCTAACGCTACGTATATCCTGGCATAGCCGAGCTAAGCCACTGCAACTTTTTTATGCTCATGCAGGTGAGAGCGGCTAACCCCTGGAACCATGGCTCCTAACTCCGGTCCCAGGCCATCCTCCCGCTCACATTGCAGAAGGCAGGTACAACATTGCACACGCTTCCATGCGGTTCCGTAGTGGAGCGCTGCATTGGACTTCTGAAGAGCCGCTTCCGCTGCCTTCAGAAGTACCGTGCCCTCCACTATGAACCAGACCGCGCAGCCAACATCATTGCAGTGGGTGTAGTGTTGCACAATTTGTGTCGTGATGAAGGTGACAGCGCGTTTGATGAGGTTGATGATGATGACAGCAGCAACAGCAGCAGTGACGATGCAAACGGTGGCCCCCTCCAACAGAGAGTTCCCCGAGCGAAGGCAGCACGCATAATGTATATGAAAGAATGTGCTGCCCGTGACAATGTAATTCGATTATGTGGAACCACACGGCAGCAGCACCAGCACTACCTGCGAAGGGTGCGAAGGCGGCTGCGTCGGCAGCAGCACCGACAGCAGCAGCAAACGTGCCTGCCGTGTCAGGCACATATGCCTTATAAAGAGAAGGAACCAACGTGATGGCGTATTCGCAATGAGTAGATAGCGTGCAGTTTTTTATCATCATCATCAGCCTATATTTTATGTCCACTGCAGGACGAAGGCCGCTCCCTGCGCTATCCAATTACCCCTGTCTTGCGCTAGCGTATTCCAACTTGCGCCTTCCAATTTCCTAACACCATTATCCCATCTGGTTTTCTGCCGACCTCGACTGCGCTTCCTTTCTCTTGGTATCCATTCTGTAACCCTAATGGGCCACCGGTTATGCATCCTATACGCATTACATGGCCTACCCAGCTCCACTTCTTCTGCTTAATGTCAACTAGAATATCGGCTGTCCCCTTTTGTTCTCTGATCCACATCGCTCTCTTCCTGTCCCTTAACGTTAGACCTACGATTTTTCGTTCCATCGCTCTTTGTGCGCTCCTTAACTTGTTCTCGAGCTTCTTCGTTAACCTCCAAGTTTATGCCCCATATGTTAGCACCCGTAGAATGCAATGATCGTACATTTTTCTTTTCAACGACAACGGTAAGCTCCCAGTCAGGATTTTGCAATGCCTGCCATATGCACTCCAACCCAATTATATTCTTCTGTAAATTTCTTTCTCATGATCAGGGTCCCATGTGAGTAATTGACCTAGATAAACGTACTCCTTTACAGACTCTAGAGGCTGACTGGCGATCCTGAATTCTTGTTCCCTTGCCAGGCTATTGAACATTATCTTTGTTTTCTGCATATTAAACTTCAACCCAATTCTTACACTTTCTTGATTAAGGTCATCAATCAGTTGCTGTTACTCGTCTCCATTGTTGCTGAATAGGACAATGTCATCTTCAAACCGAAGGTTGCTGTTGATCTTGCTATTCGCCGTTAATCCTCACACCTAAGCCTTCCCAGTCTAAGAGCTTGAATACTTCTAAGCATGCAGTGAATAGCATTGGAGAGATTGTGTCTCCTTGCCTGACCCCTTTCTTGATAGATAACTTTCTACTTGTGGAGAACCAAGGCAGCTGTAGAATCCTTGTAGATGTTTGCTAAGATATTCGCGTATGCCTCCTGTACTCCTTGATTACGCAATGCATCTATGACTGCTGGTATCTCTATATGCCTTTTCATAATATATGAAAGCCATATAGAGAGGTTGATTGTACTCCGCAGATTTCTTCATTACCTGATTGATGACATGGATATGATCCATCGTAGTATATCCCTTCCTGAAGCCAGCCTGTTCTCTTGATTGGCTGAAGTCAACTGTTGCTCTGATTCTATTCGAAATTATCTTGGTGATAATGGTGAGCTTTTTTATTGAATCTGCTAAATTAACACCATTGCTTTCACGTAGCGTGTACCAAAGAGCTGTCACTACTGGAGATGATTGCAACATTCCACTGTGACCCTACATGAGCTTTTCACTTAGTAGCTGTGGATAGACAATGTTGTGGTCTTTAGCAGAATGTCATAGTAGCAACAGCAGCAGCAGCAAGTCAACCAGCAAGCTCCTGCTGCCCAGAGAAGTGGCTGTCACCTTGATGCATTTATATACTGGCATCACCGCCACTGCCACCGCCGTCTGCACTGTGCATGGGAGGATATTGGACTTCGTCTCCTCGCTTCCTGCTTGGACTGCAGCAAAGCACAAGACTTTTCGCTCCACCATATGTACTGTTCTCGCACACCTTGCAGGCCCTCCACAGCTTTGCCACACAGCTTCCGCACAGTTCCTTTTCAACAGGCCAAGTCGTGCTGACACACATCGACTGGCATGTCAAGCACATGATGATTCCTTGGATGTGTATTCATTTGTAAATAGTTGTATAATTGTACATATATTTGTAAATAGTTGTATCAAGTGCCAGTGATGCTCTTTAAACTCGTTTCTTCACTTCCCCACAGAAAATGAACAATTGCAACACATCTTCAGTGTCACGTTTATTCAAAGTGAATAACAGTCATCATGATACAAATCAATGTACACAGGGTACGCCTTCACGGTGCCAAAGTGACACTACGGTTTCCACTAAATGGGATGTAATACATTGTGAAAGGCCGCTGGCACACATTAAATCACAGAAATGTCTGACATTGACAATGTTTCTCTTTGGGTTCATCCACAACCATTCGTGTTCACCCACCAACTTCACAGCAAAAAAGGTGTTTCATGTCTTGCCTGTTATGCATCCGCCATATTTGTAGCAGAAAATGGATGTTATTTTCAATGACTACTGCCATAATAAGACCATCGGTGTGAAAGTGAGTCACGGGCTTTTAAAGAACGACACACGTGAGAAAATACTGTGCACTCTGATAATCTGTAATATAACAATGCCAACAAGAACAGCCTGGCAGTGAATGTTGTAAAATATAGGCCACATCGATGGCAACGTTGGGTGTATCAAAAATTTTTCTCAACAACAATGGGGACTAGACTGCATTGCTATCACTGATAGGGCCACCTGATATATCACAATAACTATTGCAAGTAACAGGCCCTTGTTGGTAAAAGAAATAATAATATGTACACTTGTGCCTTCCATAGGGCAAACAAATTTGCAATTGGAAACACGACATACATCTTGACCCTTTTCGCGGAGCAGCTCTAGAGGAACGAGATGGCGCTATCGGGGACGCGGCATACGTTGCCTCAGCGAATGCGCACGAATACGAAACCACTACTGCTTCTGCCCTGCTACTATGCGAGCAGCTGTCGTAAATGCAAGTGGGTGTTCGCTAATGCACTGTGCCCAATTCATGCTGTAAAATGTGTAACGATAAAAGGAAGACGTGTGCGGTAGTTAGCTGAAAAATGGTGATTCGCATATTAAGGAATGGAATTAACCTGTGTCTTTGCTGCTACACAAGGACTGCCTGTGTTGTCGGCCCTTCGCGATGCACGGCTTTCCGTGAGGATAAAAAAGGATAATTCATCCGCCAGCGCTATACAGCTAACCTCCAAAGAAAGGACTCCAACTCCGCAACCTCGGCACTTGAGGGTGAGTATCGATCGTTACAAAAGGAAGTAACGCCACTTACTGGCATAGTAAGTTTCTCGCACGTTATTTACAAACATCTACCCCTACTCGCACGCAAACTTACACGCACCCTATCGCCAACGTATCAATAATAAGTGAATATGGGCACACTTTAATCAACGTGCTGAAGCGTGAGTGACGGCGACTGCACCAAAACGCGTTTGTTGGAAGCTGAAAGTTTCGTGACGGTCCACAGAGTAAGCGACGGACTAGCGATAATACGTCTTTGCTACAAGTTACCACAAATTACAGAAAATTTACATTCCAAGCTTTGTGCGCCGCAAGAACAAATATATCGCAGCAGAGCACACCCGCGAGCGCGATTAGGCTGAAAGTAAACAATCAGATAGTAGCCTCACCGAGGAACCGAGGAACTTGGTATTACTGAGTCAGAAACATGACAAGCCGCTGATTCAAAATGTTTGCCAAATAAATAACAAGAAGAGTGATCCTTATTTAATTCATAAGCGGGAAGTTTGGAAAGCTTGGAATAAATTTCCAGCCTTGCTTTTAGTACAAGCACCGTATACGCTGCTCGCACCGTTTGGATAAGGCGTAATGAGCTATGAAAGCACTTACATGGCCTCTAAAGCTGTGGCCAAAGCTTCGTGTCGTCCACACAGTCACCGTCTACGATATGCGTCGAAACGGAGGTTTGCTGCGCCGCACCGGCGTCACGCGCTTGCATTGTAAACACGGACGCAACGGCGGCAGCTGAGGCAAGCAATGGACGCGTCACCACGTGATCATACATGGCAGTGCCTACGGGAGCGCCGGGAAAAGGGTCAATAGCATGAAAATTATAACAGTGGATTTCAATACCTGTTATCACAGCTTTTGTGTGTGAAACACTGTTGTGGCTAAAATGAAAGTGACCACATAGTCAACATGTTGCTTGAAAAGCAGAAAATACTTAAATAACGCATAAACAGCAAAACGAAAGCACACACCTAACCTAAAGGATGAAACGTTACATATACAGTTCACTCACTGCCGTTCTCACTGAGACAAACTTCCTCAGCAACTGAAACTACACATAAAATACAATAAATTAAGCATTCTGCGAAACCCAACATATTAAACAAAAAAGAACAGCATATTAAAAAACATGTAATGGTGCCATCTGTCACCACTATGGCTGAGGGAGCTCGCGGAGGCCATAGGCGGGGCCAGCCACGAGCTGGGGCAAGGTGGCTGCGATGAGGGCAGTCGCCTCTCGCAAGCCCCTCATCTCCACCGCCAGCTGCTGCTGCACCGCGCCGGAGGCCCTCAGCTCCTCCACCAGTTGTTGATGATGCTGCGAAAAAAGTGCACTTACTGCAGCTACAGATTACAAAATTAAATTTCTCGTTTCACACTGTTTGCAACGGTTACACTTCCAGCTCGGTTACTCTAGAGGGTAGTGAGAACGTATGCATATGACATGAGAAGTTGAAGTACAAGCTGTATACGATTTGTTATGTTACAAACATGTTCAAAGACAGAAAATGCTACCAAGCCACCTTTGTAACTAAGCAGTCAATGTCGGTGATAAGCTGAATTTACCTACAAAAGATAAACATGCTGTGGTGGTACATGAAACCATGGAAATGTTTTGTAACTTGCGAAGTAACCGAATGAGAAAGCACCACAAACAGGCTACATAAGTACACGAACCAATGAACACTTGAGCCCAATGAATGCAGACGCCACTCATGAATAATCAGGTTGTAAGTTACATTAACCTGCACACACTAATCCCCTCTTAAAAGTGGCAACCTGGGCGAGTTGTACGTACGTGCCTGTTTTGATCAAGCAGCATCCGGTAGAAGCTCACGGCCTCCACGTTTGCTGCCTCGGCCAGCTGCCGCTGCCTGGTGTATTCAAATGCTGTCCTCCAGGCTGCATCCTCTAGTGGCTGCTGCTGTCGAGATGGCCTGCGGGGCTTTTGCTGTGCTGATGGTCCTTAAAAATTAAATGGGCAAAGAGGATACAAAAAGTTGTTGCGCCCTTCTATGTTGAACATTCACTGGTTCATTATCATAGGTAAAACACAGGAAACTATTCCCGGCAACAAACTGTAGGCAATATAAACCTTACATTTGGATATATAAATAAAGCGACACCACAACACTACGAAATGCTGCACCAACATTAATTTTTACACGGCAACTTGAACGCTACAGAAGCTGCATTACAAGTGGTATGATTGTCATAATATATTACACGCGGGAGTGGCAAACACAAACATATGAAGACAGTGTGTCATGCGGTGGCGAAGAGGACGACGACTCTTGGCCAATACCCATGAGTGGGTATGTACTTTAAGGTCGTCATCATCATCATCGACACCGATTGGTGAACGTCGACAGTGGCGCCTCAAAAAGCGTGGCTCGAGAGAGCGTGGCCCGTGGCGTGAGCAGTGCGCGAGGTTCGGCGTTCGACGGCACAGGGCTTCCTCGCTGGGCGTCCGGCCCATAGGAGCTATCGCCACCCGCATCACTACGTCTACACCCCAATCAAAGCTAGCACCAGCTGAGAGGCCACCTCGTCAAGGTCTTCCGCCGGGCAACTGGTCCAGGAAGGCTGGCGGTCCTGAGCCTGGCTGTTCGAGCGTTCGGGTGAGCGGTCACAGGGTTACCTCGTCCAGTTCTTCCGCTGGGCAACTGGTCCAGGAGGGCTGGCGGTCCTGAGCCTGGCTGATCGAGCGTTCGGGTGAGCGGCCACGGGGCTACCTCGCCAGCTGTGGACGTGACTTGGTGGGCTGCCGCAGTGTTCTCCGGAACACAAACCCCGCCATCGGGTAACCGGGCTCACGGAGGCTCCGGTACATCGACTGTGGCGCAGGACCACCGGAGCTCCACGAGGCGATCCAACCCTGTTGTCCGACACCGGTTTCTCGACGTCTCCGACATGGCGACACCTGTTTCTACATGAACTGTAGGCAGACTGCATTTAACTAGCCTATATATATCTGCATGTCTTCTAGACCGTATTTTGGGGAACTGTTACGTGTGTGCCGTTCATTGTATTACGTGTCCAATACAAGTCTGATGTGTGTTTGTGCTTCCGCGTGCTGCTTCTATCTCTTTCTGGAGTGATCCTGCACCCAATAACATCACAAACTGGCGAGCCTGCCAGGATTCACTCGTAAAATCAGTGAAAGAGGGCAGTTTCGCTTGAGCGCAGACACACATTAGTAAACGGCACCATGGATTTAGAGAAACTCGCCGCCATAGGACTCCAACTAGGATTGTCAGGCGCAGAACTTCAGAGATGTATTGAGGCCGAACAGGCAAAACAAAGGAGCGAAAGAGCTGCGGAGCGAGAGGCAATTAAGGAAGCTGCTGAATTAGCGCGCTTAGCTGACGAGAGGCAACGTGATATTCTCCAGCTAAAGCTACAGCTTCAGGAAGGAGCTCGGAATGTGCCGGCAGCAGCTTCTGAAATTTTGCCTGCGCCCAGCACTTCCTCATCATCCCTCAATCCGCAGAAGCTACTTCCTTTGTTTGACGAGAAACGGGATGACTTGCACGCGTATTTACAGCGATTTGAGCGTGTAGCAACAGGGCAGAACTGGCCACAAGAAAAATGGGCTCTTGCTGTGAGCATGTGTCTAAGTGGCGAAGCTTTAACTGTGATCGGTCGGATGACTGCTGCCGATTCATTGGACTACCCGAAGGTAAAGAAAGCTCTACTACAGAGATTCCAGTTCACGGCTCAAGGCTACCAAGAGAAGTTTCGGAAAGCACGAGCAGTAGATGGTGAAACTGGAAGACAGCTAGCAGCAAGAATTTCGGCCTATTTTGATCATTGGATTGAGATGGCTAACGTGCCTAAAACGTATGAAGGTCTACGAGATAACATTATCTCTGAACAGTTTCTGCGTTGTTGTCAACCAAAGCTAGTGATTTTCTTGAAGGAGCGAGAGTGCAAATCCCTTGACGAACTTGCTAGCCTAACAGATCGTTTTCTCGAAGCCCAGAATTTGTCAAACCTAGGAAAAGGTCTCGATAGCACAGAGGATTCTAGTGGGAAAACCATTGAAGCTCCCAGGAAACCGCAACTCAAGTGCATACTCTGCCAAAAGTTTGGACATTTGGCACCTGACTGCTGTAACCCACCTAAGCATACGGAAAAGTGTAAGTTATGTGACAGAACGGGACATACAGCTGACAATTGCCGAAATCAGTACGGGGAAAACAAACCGAGTTCTTCCTGTGCACTTACCGAATCTCAACCAGTTCGGACTCGTCCAGTGAAAGCATCAAAGCGTCCAGGAAAGAAGACTCGCCGATCAAGTGACAGCGACGACGAGAACCCTGGGAATACTGTACCTTTCCTCGTCGACGGGATGCCAGTGGTTGAAGGCCGACTGCTAGGAAGAAATGTTCGAGTATTACGAGATACCGGCTGTAATACCGCAATTGTCAGACAAGAACTCGTTCCAGAGGTCTATATGACGGGAAAAACGAGCAACGTTGTTCTTTTGGACGGCTCAACAAACTACTTGCCTGAAGCTGTCATACAAGTGAACACGCCGTACTTTACAGGCAAGTTAACAGCAGCATGTATGGATGAGCCCCTCTACGACCTTGTTCTGGGAAATCTTCCAGGCGTCAGAGGACCATACGATCCGGATGCTGACTGGAAGCAGCCCGTTGTTCCCAACGAGGGGTCGGCGTCGATAGGAATGAAGCCGACTAAGGCGCCCATGAAACCTCAACATGTGTCGAGCGTGGCTAAAGCCAAAAGTGAAGAGCGAGAACAAGGCAAGGTTCGTCCCTCGTGCGTTCCGACAATTGTCTTTCGTGACGTAACTAAAGGGCAACTCATTGAAGAACAGCGGAAAGACCCGACGCTGAAACATATTTTTGCCAAAGTGAGCAAGTTGTTTAACTCCGGAAAGGGTCACAGCTACGAATTCATCGAAGAAGGTTTGCTGTATCGCCTTTACCGCCTAGCTACTGGCAGAACATTTAAGCAGGTGGTCATCCCGAAAGCATTTCGACATGGCATATTAGAAGTGGCACATGAAAGCATCATGACAGGACATCAAGGTATAAGGAGAACAACCGATCGTGTCCTACAAGAATTTTATTAGCCAGATGTACAGGGAGACGTAAAACGCTTCGTGAAGTCGTGCGACAAGTGCCAAAGGACAATCCCTAAAGGGAAAATAGGAGTCGCCCCACTGGGTAACACGCCTGTGATCCGTACACCTTTTGAAAGGGTGGCTGTCGATTTAATCGGGCCCTTTTCACCAAAGTCGGACCGTGGGAACCGATATGTTCTTACGTTGATCGACTTTGCCACTCGTTATCCCGATGCTGTGGCACTCCCCGCAATTGACGCAGTTCATGTTGCAGAAGCACTGATCGAGATTTTTTCTCGCATCGGTTTGCCAAAAGAAATAGTCACTGACCAAGGAGCAAGTTTTACCTCAGAATTGATGAAAGAGGTTAGTCGACTGCTCTCAGTGAAGCTACTCAAGACGACACCCTACCATGCGATGGCAAACGGTCTCGTAGAGAAGTTTAACGGCACCCTGAAGATGATGTTGAAGAGAATGTGCCAAGAGAGACCGCGATCTTGGGACAGTTACCTTGCCCCTTTGCTTTTTGCATATAGAGAAGTTCCACAGGCAAGCCTCGGGTTCTCTCCTTTTCAGCTCATTTACGGCCGGCACGTCCGAGGACCATTGACTGTATTAAGGGAACTATGGACGAACGAGGAACTAGATGCAGAAACGCGAATGACATACAATTATGTCTTTGATTTGCGCAATCGCCGGGAGGAGACATGCAAGATCGCACATGCACAGCTGGAGAAAGCGCATGGCAAACAAAAAAACAACTATGACAGGAAAAGTCGCCCTAGGAAATTACGTCCAGGCGACAAAGTACTCATTTTGTGGCCAACTGATGCAAACAAACTTCTTATGCAATGGAAAGGGCCATTCCAAGTCATTGAACGAAAAAATGACGTTGATTACGTTATTGAAGTCTCTGGAAAGAACAATATCTTTCATATAAATATGCTAAAGAAGTACGAAGAGCGTGAACCTACACAAACGATTGTTCGCCTGCCTGAGGAGAGCCACAAGACAAATTGCAAGGCTTCCCGTGGTTTCCAACCTCAGCGTCGTCCTCCAAGGAAACCAGGAAGGATCGTGGGAGCCAGCGACATGGTCGGGTGTAGGCCCGAGTATTAACATACCTGGTGAGAGCCACGTGTCGGAGCGTAAGGCTTCGCGTGACCCCAAGCCCCGCGTCTACCTTCTTTAAATGACACCGAAGCAACATCGTTCTCGAGCCTGACCATTTCTCGCCGAGCTGCTGCAGCGACGGAGCCGGCATCCCATTGATGGTGAGCCGTGTAAACCAATCGTACTCACCTGTGAGACGCTTTGGTAACGGAGCTGCACTTTGTGTTTTAATGCTTACTTTAACTGTGCGCAATGACCTATGAACAGTTTGAGCCTTGTGCTCATATGAGTAATCGGGCAAACGTACAGGACACTTGCCTTTTTTTTTCATCCCGCGTCCTTGTGTTAGAATAGTTGTGAACAACTTTCTCGAAAAGGGGGGTATTGTCATAATATATTACACGCGGGAGTGGCAAACACAAACATATGAAGACAGTGTGCCGTGCGGTGGCGAAGAGGACGACGACTCTTGGCCAATACCCATGAGTGGGTATGTACTTTAAGGTCGTCATCATCATCATCGACACCGATTGGTGAACGTCGACAGTGGCGCCTCAAAAAGCGTGGCTCGAGAGAGCGTGGCCCGTGGCGTGAGCAGTGCGCGAGGTTCGGCGTTCGACGGCACAGGGCTTCCTCGCTGGGCGTCCGGCCCATAGGAGCTATCGCCACCCGCGTCACTACGTCTACACCCCAATCAAAGCTAGCACCAGCTGAGAGGCCACCTCGTCAAGGTCTTCCGCCGGGCAACTGGTCCAGGAAGGCTGGCGGTCCTGAGCCTGGCTGTTCGAGCGTTCGGGTGAGCGGTCACAGGGTTACCTCGTCCAGTTCTTCCGCTGGGCAACTGGTCCAGGAGGGCTGGCGGTCCTGAGCCTGGCTGATCGAGCGTTCGGGTGAGCGGCCACGGGGCTACCTCGCCAGCTGTGGACGTGACTTGGTGGGCTGCCGCAGTGTTCTCCGGAACACAAACCCCGCCATCGGGTAACCGGGCACACGGAGGCTCCGGTACATCGACTGTGGCGCAGGGCCACCTGAGCTCCACGAGGCGATCCAACCCTGTTGTCCGACACCGGTTTCTCGACGTCTCCGACATGGCGACACCTGTTTCTACATGAACTGTAGGCAGACTGCATTTAACTAGCCTATATATATCTGCATGTCTTCTAGACCGTATTTTGGGGAACTGTTACGTGTGTGCCGTTCATTGTATTACGTGTCCAATACAAGTCTGATGTGTGTTTGTGCTTCCGCGTGCTGCTTCTATCTCTTTCTGGAGTGATCCTGCACCCAATAACATCACAATGATTAGTCAAACAGAATATAGTTTCGTCTTGCACAGTCACATTAGGGCAGAGACTAGCTGCGTTTCTTTGTAGGTGACTACGTGAAATAAATTTTGTCTGTTTGAAAGGTCACAACAGGCAGTACTTTGTTCTGAAGGCTTCCTATAGCAATTGCTGTTAAAGTGCCTTACGTGCAGTGCCACTCGTCCCCGGCTCTGTGCCCAGAGACACATGGGGTGGGGCTGTCGGGAGAGGCACGCGGGCGGCAGCAACTTCCTCCTCGCAGGAGCTTGCCTGCTGCTACAACAAAGCATAGTAGACACGCTGTGTGAGCGTTGCACCCGATGAATGTGATTTCCATACTTGTATTGTTGCTTCAGTTCCATGAACTGTTTGCCAAGTCTATTCAGATTTATTCACTCTGTAAAATGCTTGATGCATCAACAGACTTACTCGTGACTACACCTGCTTCACGGAGTGACGAACTATATAATCAATCACAGGACGGTTCTGAACAGCATCGGTTTCTTATGGTATTCTACTGGGGCGAGGTTTTCATTTCTGCAAAGTAGGCATGTCATATGCTGGCATGTGTTCTCAATTGCAAGAAAACAGACATAAGCACACAGCAGTAAAACATTCACCAGCTCTGAAGAGTGTAACTTCCCCAAAACAGTCCACAGAGCAACACAAAACGCTACGCACCTCGGCATCATCCGGGAAAAAGTCCACCGGCGCGTAGGCTGGGCCGATCCGGCTCAAAACTTCAATGACGCGGCCCTCCAGCCCGCCAAGCTTGCCGCATCTGGTTTTTCAGCAAAAGCAGGAACACAGTGAGCTTACGTTCCGAAGTATGTTGCTAGCTGCGGGCTCACCTCTTCTCGGACCCTACTTGCACGGCAAGTTTTTTGCTGTCATAGACTATCCGCGCCCAATACTGGCGCCAGCGCCGAGCTGTTTTCACAGCCGGCCCTAGCGCGTTGAGCGCGGCAGTTATGCCAAAGCGCTTTTTTCTGCGCAGCACTCATACTTGGCGAGAGGCGCCACAAGCCTCTCGCCAATTACGGGTCCTGCTCCACAAACTCGACAAGCAGAGTGGTCTGCACTGCCGACACGCCATCCTACCTTCGGAGGGGCCGCCATTTTTTCCTGCTTACAATTTTCGCGGGACTGCAGCAAATTAATACAAGCAACAAGTGGTATCGTTCCACATATCATTTCACCATGCCGTTAAAACATATCGGTTACTGTTACTCAAAGTTTTGTAACATTATCCCAACATAATCACTGTTTTTCTAAAACGTAATACACTTCACAAACAAACAAAAAAAATCATTTTCCCCGGTTAAGTCCAGTTCCAACATGTAGGGGGAATTTATCACTGCGCACTTCACCCACATTCGCATATAATTACGATCGTTCTGAGAAGAAAAACTTTTGCTTACCAGTATCTGTTACCATGCACTGCTTTGCAACCTTCATCAATTCTTGGTTATCCTGTGCGAATAAAAGCAAAAGTAAGCATTCCGGGACCACCGCAGATGTTCAGATGCGACTGTCCAGGTATTAAGCACCAGAGACCGATATTATTTACTCACCTTGCGCTACGCTTTCACGGTTTCCATGATGTTCACAGCTTCCGAAATTCTTCTCTGGCGAAAGCACATCACTTAGGCCGAGACTTATCTAATCGTGCAGCGTTACGGGCAAAGGTACACCAAATGCAGGCCACGGCACTGATCCGCTGCTTCTACGTAGCCGCCATCTTACATGTGCACAGCGAAAGGGCTCGGATTGGCTCAGATTGCGGGTTCGACGCGTATGTGGCTATGGCTCGAAAAATGCGAATACTTGCAATTGATTGGAAAGGCGCTTCATCCACTATCGCATCAAAAGATTACAAAACCATTTTAGTGTCAGAAAAAAAACAATTATCCATTTATTAGGCGTTTATATCTAAAATGAAGTTGCTATACGACCCCTTTAGGAGTAAAAAAAACAAGCAAAACGTGCTTCCGGCAATGATGGAGGCTGCTGATTGGCCTGTTTGAAAAACGTCGTCGTGTCCCGCACCCTTACGCATGTTCTGCGCCGTACTTTTGAATTCAGGAGTTTGGAATCAAACGAATTTGGAATCACTTCACGTTATAGCGCCTCTGTACAGATCCCAGAGCAGCCAAGCTTCTTTCATTCGAAGTAGTGCTGAACAGGATCTAGAGGCACCTTCTATAACTAGCGATGAAATTAGAAGGGCTTTGAAAGACATCAGAAGGGGGAAAGATGCTGGAGAAGATGGAATAACAGTCGATTTATTCAAAGATGGGGTAGATATCATGCTTGAAAAGCTTGCGGCCCTTCAAACGCAATGTCTCACGACTTCAAATGTACTGGAAAGCTATAAGAACGCCAACATTATACTTATCCATAAGAAGGGAGACGTTAAAGAATTGAAGAATTATGGACCCATTAGCTTGCTTTAGGTATTGTAAAAAATATTCAACAAGGTAATTTCCAATAGAATCAGGGCAACACTTGACTTCAGCCAACCAAGATAACAGGCTGGTTTCAAGAAGGGATATTCTACGATGGATCGCATCCATGTCATCAATCAGGTAATACTTCGAAATCTGCGGAGTGCAATCGACGTCCCTATATGGCTTTCACAGATTATAAAAAAACATTTGATTCAGTGGAGATACCAGCCATCATAGAGGCATTTCGTAATCAAGTAGTACAGGAGGCATACGTGAATATCTTAGCAAATATCTACAAAGACTGCACTGCAACCTTGGTTCTCCACAAGGAAAGTAGAAAGATACCCGTCAAGAAAGCGGTCAGGCAAGGAGACACAATCTCTCCAATGCTATTCACTGCATACTTTTATTTATAAACATTTATATACAATACCTAGAGCGCCCTCTAGGGCATTATTGTAGGGGGAACATCAGAAATAACAAGAGACGCATACGGTTAGGCAAATGATGCAGCAAATATAGCATCTAAATACCTATGCACTATTTCAGTAAAAAGCAAAAACAAAAACTAGTACACAAAGATGAACGAGCATGTCACGCACAAACAAAAGAACATCTAAATATAGTGATCTCAGCTAACATTGTTGGGAATAATCAACAAAAGGGATAAAACATACAAGGACAAGCAATATTGCACTCATATTAACACGTGGTTCTGTAACGCCGTTAGAAAGTATGTGGGAGGGGCAGTAGCAATTTGTGCACTTGTATACTCCGAAGTACAATACCAGGAATCTGGGACATCGCCGAACAGCGCCTCTGGCGGCCGCCTCTGAAAACATGCGCGTTTTCTATGGTAGAGCGTCGTTTTTCCCAAATAACTAATCATAGAAGCCATCTTTCTAAATATTACTGTGGAAATAGGCTCTAGGCGCTTAGCCCGACAACTCATGCAAGCGGTACCATTACTTACGGCAGAAAACCCGTTCCAAATTGCGGTGGAAGTTTGAAGTATGGGAGTCTATGGAAAAGGCCAAATTGTGGAGGCTTTTTTGACCAGTAAAAAGCAAGTTGCGATGAGCCTATTGCATCGATCGACATATTATCGGGGATTTATCAACTTCAATGACTCATCTTTCAGCTAGTTGCAGCAGCAGCTCTTGAAATGGCAAAAAAGTCGTTCCAAAATCGAAGTTTTCATAACAAGGTCGCGGAATTTATTGTCGTACATATATAAACTTTGTTTCTTGCCTACAACAGCATGTCGTAGCGATAGCCGAGCGTTATGAGCGTCCAGAGATCAAGATCACATGATACCACGATCGTGAGTTCGCAGGTTCGAAGCCAGCTGCGCCGCTCTCTTTTTTTATCACTTTGTCGCTGCTTAGTTTGGCGGTTTTCCGCCAGATGGCATATTCCGAAATGCAGGTCGTTTAGTTAGGGTTCTTGTTTCGTTTCTTTCTGCTGTACCAACTTCTTCCTAAAAAATAGCTGGCTGGTTTCGTGAACATGCGAACGTGCTTCCAAACTTCTTTTGCACTTTAGGTGTAATGTATGATAGACAATAAACCCAGGTTACCTGTTTTGAAAGTTCATTTCTTTCTTAAGGCGAATATTTATGAAGGCATTACTAAAAAATATTTTTGCCTTGTCAGCTATGTCATGAAACGGCGTGTTTGTGCGACTCTTGTGCACCTTGAAACATACCACAAAAATAGTGTCCAGTGTGTGCAACTAAAAGACACAGAAGTATAAAAGTTGGCTGCAGCCCCAGACGTAGTATCCTTATGGCATCTTCGAGTGGTGGTTTCAGAGCGCTCTGGCCGTGCTACAAAGGTGGTGAAAGACAACTTAAAACCTGTATTACGACTATAACAAGGTATGGAAGTGATGATCTTTCTTCGTTATCATCAGAGGAACCCGTTTATGCAAACGGTAACGCTTAGTAACTGTTTTACATGACCTTTGTAGCGCTACCAGAGTGCTCTAACACGACCACCCGAATATGCCATTACAAAGGAATATAGTTGAAGCTATTTGACTGAGTACATTTGCATTATATCAAAGCAGAATTTTTGCGTACCGGATCCTCGGTGCAAATGAAGGCTGTCCGAATTATTGCACAAGCTTGTTTGCTTACTACAAACCGGTACCTCGAAACAAACATTCTATCCTCAATATGCAGCGCACGTGTCTTATCATTCGAACCATTCTCATATACCTTCCCGAAATTCCAGAAATACTAAAGGTGTTCATATCTTTTTACCACGACTTATGCAGAGGAGTGTTGAAAATTATGCGAAAAGACACCGGGACATGTTAATGTAGCCTGTCGTGTAAAAATAGAGAACGATTCCAATCACAGACCAGAATCTTTTTTAGTTATGCCCACAAAGTTGTGCAAGAAGACATTGGTTTCGGCTACAATCACCAAAGTTGCTACAGCACTCTGCTGTTCTGTTCTTGACTAACTTTATTGCTTAATCAGGTCGCAGCATTATGATGTAATCACTGGTGCGCAACAAGAAGAGAATATTCTCCTACCCTAAAGTTAACGTGTTTGAACTATTGAAGAAACATGAGAAAGGACCGTGAGGGTTTGCAGAAATGTTCCCTTATTTGAATCGTTTATGACCCATATCGGTACGGTGGTTTTGTCATGATCACGCCAACGTCCACTGACACCATTTATCACGTTGTCTACTGCCTGCAAATAAAATACAAAAGTGTTGTTCCTTGTGCGTGAGTAGCACAATGGCAGCTGAACCTTTCATTTGGTCCCACTAAGCCACACCTTCCCTTTTATGCCATGGTGCCACAGGACATGTCAATTTCACCCTTGAATTTTGCGCTTTCGGTTACCTAGAAAGCATAGGGACGTACACAAGACAAACAGGCGAAGTTTTGAAGTAGTCTTGAGATTTGAGTAAAATTTCATAGGCAATGTTATGATACTGTATTTGTTTACATATCTATTACACCTCATTGGTGATAATAATGACGTACTACATAATAGTTCAGTTCTTATACTTAATACATCATGTCTGAGATGGCTGTCCTGAAAATTAAGCAAGTGTAAGCACTGCATGACGTTGGCTGGAAGGACATTCATTTTAAAAAATTTTGTGCAGAATAAAGAAAACATAGGTGTCCAATAGCACAGTCGCCGTCAAAAGTTTACGCGGCCGAAGTTCTGCGAATAAGTTCATTTTCAACGAAACTACGCCCTCAGCCAGTAAAATTATGCAAAACTATTGTTTACTGTAGACCAGTATACGCTGTAAATCCGAATACCACGATGCGTGCTAAGCCGCAGAAATATAAATATATTCTCACCTTCCGGCGTACGAAAGCTTTTGACGCTGACTATACGTTATGAAGGCGAGGCTGATGTTTAGCTTATACGTGATGATAAGCACCGAGCTCTTCATGATGGAATATTGGAGCGTAGAATTGTAGAACTTGTGCAAGGTCAGGCGACTTCACGACGCAAACCTAGCGATAGAAGCTCAGCATGCTTTTTTTATTAGCACTGATGATAAAGGAGTAGTCAGAGTAAATGAATGTTATTGTCTGATTTGGGAGAGACTCGAGTGTAATGCATACGTTCTAAATCACTGAAGGTTCTATACTAATTCCAAACTGCGCATTCCTATTCGAATTTTAGCCTGTCTTACGCCTACCGAGCCTTTAGCAATGAGAAGAGGTAGGCAATTGCTTCTTGGGATTTAGCCGAGGCCATGGTAGATGTAATTAGTAATGCGGTATATGTGAGTAGGATGACAGCGATTATTACATGAAGTACGCCATCGTACCTACGTTAAGTCACGGTGGAAATTACAGAGCCCTTTATTGTATATATATTAAAGTCATCAGAGAGTGTGTCTGCTAAAAAGTTATAGTTTAATGTTATCAGGACTGATTAGCCTTCTATTAAGCTGCTGGGAAAAATACCGTGCACGAAGTTCTATTGTGGTTTAAATTACAACGTTATCAGTGCTTCCAAAAGAAAGTGACTGTACAAGTCCATCTTTCTCGGTCGTTCATTTCACCTAGGTACCACCGCCTGACTCATGCCCTTTATATTGTTAAATCTGTCCCGATGGCGTAAGTTACGTTGCGAAAAAAAGTCGCAGTTTCACCCGGAAGGCGAAGCATCAATTGCGATAGCAAATTGATGCGGAGTATAGGATAGTAGTTTTATCAGCTGTATAAACTTGGACATGCAGCAGTACCAGCAACGCGCAGGACTGTTGTCGACGCCGTCGGTGTTTTGCCCGCGTTCTCAACGAACGCGCGCGGCGTTGGTGACTGTTGCCGGTGCCTCTGGGGGCGGCTCGGAGGTTTTCGACGAGATCAGAACGGCACACTCGTCGAGCAGAGTCGTAAGTCTTTACCAACTTCTCGACTCGTAACGTTTTATTGCGATAGCAATTATATGGACACTTGAACCGGATTTCTGCCGTCGGCGTCGTCGTCGCCGTCGTCGTCGCCGTCGCCGTCGCCGTCGCCGTGAGGTTCCCTATAGATAAAATCTTCGCCGCGCGCCGTATGCCCGAGAGGAAGCGTGCGGAGACGCGCGCTATCACGGAGAGCGAACGCACTCAATCTCCCACGCGCAAGCAAGGAAGCAGGAAGCCAGCGCCGGAGGAAGCAAGGGGGGGGGGGGGCGCACTTCTCTGCCAACAACCGCGCTCGTCGCTCGCCCGCACCGTCTCTTATCTCCACACGGCTCTGACCTTTAAGTGCATTCGCCGCTCAGTTTCCGTTGAAGCGATAGACCGCACGTACCTTCGCCCGCTGCGGCGTATGCTTGCTGCCAGCGTTTTGACAGTCGTTGTCTGCTGTCATTCAGTGTGATCTCTTCGTGTTTGTGCGCGCTCACACCACGCTTGTTCATTCAGTTCGTAATAGTCGGGCCACATTTTTCCAACGCACGCTACACACGCAATGCTGCCCGGATCGGCAGTGCAGCGCTACAGGTGTGTCCCTTCGCACGCGCTGCCCACGGGAAGCGCTTCTCATCAACACCACCGTTTCACACGCGCCTTCTCGTGGTCATCGAGTCATGCACTGCATTGTATCTCAGTTTATACAACTGATCCAAGACGCTCACCTTACTTTATCATTCTGTGTCGCTACGCATCATTGCTCGCCCTTAGGAAACTGTGACATTTTTTATATACATACGCATTTGGTGCCACAGCTAAACGTCGCCTCCCTCCCGCACTCCCGTACCACCACGCTGTCGCGCGCGCGCGGCGCGCGTGAGAGAGAGAAGATTATGCTTGGAAGAGGAACAGGCGCTATTTTCTGCAGCAGTCCTTTAGGACGCACGACTCAGCGCCTTGGGGAAGGGGCGGGGGATGTAAAGAAGAAAGAAAAGAGAAGAGGGTGAAGGTCGATCGATTACACAGCCTTGACCGTAGGGTAGCCAGCCAGCACATTCACAATTTGCACGACAGCCCCGTGTCCTCCAGGAATGGAAAGAAGCTGCATGAAGGCGGAGCCGTGGTGCCGACCGGGAAAGAGCAGCTGCGACGCTGAGTCCGTAGAGAGTCCTAGGCGTCGGAAAGACGTGTAGGGAGAAGCCCTTTCTTTGGAGAAGGCGGGGCAGAAACAAAGTAGATGTTCGATTGTTTCCTCCTCTCCGCACGCTGAGCAGGCCGGGGTTGGAGCCAGGCCTTTGCTGTACACTTCCGGGAAGCCGTCCAGGAGCAGCCGATCCGGAGGCGCAGCAGGAGAGACCACTCCTGCCTTGTGAGGCCGCGATCAGGAAGTGGACGGGGAGGGCGACCGCTGGCGACGCGCCGATCCGGGTGGAGCGCCGTTAGGTGCCGTTGCAACATGTGCCTTGCGTATAGTCAAAGGTAGTTACAGCGGTGCTGAATGGTACAGGAGCATGGTGTGCTGCTTTTGCCAGCGGTCATGCCTCCTCATTGCCCTGGACGCCGATGTGAGAGGGGAACCACGTGAGAGTGTGGGTGGCGATGCTTTTGCCGTCTATGATGCGACAGGCTTCCTTACACACGGCGCCAACGCTAAAGGCGCGGATGGCTGCCCTGGAGTCGCTGAAGATGGATGTTGGCATGTTTCTCGTCCAGGAGGGCCAAGGCAATGGCCACTTGTCGGCCGCACATGACGATGTGCTTCGTACCGAAGCTGCGTTAACGGTCGAACCCCTGTGGTTGATGAGTGTGAAACCACAGTAGTGTGGTTTCACACTACTGTGAAATTTTTGCTGTTGCCATATTGGGCCGCGTCAACGAAGCAGCTGCCGCCAGGGAGTTCTGTCACCCGGCGTAGGAGCGCCACGGCCCTGGCCTTCCTTCTTTCCACTTTGCGCTGGGGATGCATATTGCGCGGGGCGGGGGATATGATGATATGGTCTTTCTGCTCTTTCGGAAGACCCTGGTAGGAGTCTTCGACCCTAGCCGGGGGGGGGGGGGGGACGCCCATCTCTGTTAGGAGTCGTCTGCCCGCCGTGGTGCCGGAGAGTCTGAGAATCTGTGCCCTTTCTTGTGTTTCTGCAATTTCTTCCAGAGTATTATGAATACCCAACTGCAGAAGTTGGTCGGTGCGTGTGCAGTTTGATATTTTAATAATGTTAATTTAATTATAACACGATAATTTGTTGACAAGCATGAGATTACAATGTCCCGAAACCGTTTGAAGCAAGAAAGACAAATTTTAGGCAAATCCATGTACTAACCATCATTTCTAATGCTGGCTGAACCGCCTTAATTGCTTGCAGCTCCCGTAGACACTAGCACCCGAGTTCCCTCTAGTAATCAATGTCTGAAACTCTATGGCCTTTGTGCGGATGTGTGCCGGCAAAAGGCGGCTTTATCACAAAACATCGCGTAGGAGGTTCGTACGCGTGTATTAGCCGAAAATCATGCCTAGATGGCGCTGCAGGATTTTGGGGACACCAAAGGGAAGAACGACAGGAACGGAGCCGCAAATGACCCCAGGAACCTAGCCGAACAATGCTACGGATTAAAAAATATGTGGAGAAAGCACTGACGACGATTGTTAATGTAGGTGACTAGCCGAAGGCTTCAAAAAGCTATTTGCTTTGATAATGGAATGACTGCTTTTATCTGTTGCAGTTAAGATATTTAGGTATGGTTTCTTGTTTCATTGTGTAACTACAAAGAGAACCGAGCTATTAACCGGGACACCTGTAACGGTAGTATAGGGAGAGAGCCTCAGCGCTTCAATGGACATTAACCGTTGCCGATCGGCAATGAGCTCAACGAGTGCGCACCGCAACTGGTTTATGCGAGTGCACGCGCCCTTTGCGCCTGCGCCTTTGTAACGGCGGGGAAGTCTCAGCTCGAGAATGGCTGAAAGAGACAAAGAAAGCTTTCGCTTTAAAATAATGCTTGAAAGCAAGCATTTACACGCTCTGCGTGTTCAATCGGATGGCATTGGGGCGCTGGTATTGTACTGGGGCTGTACTGTAATAAAATTATGGTGTCTACTTTTATAATATTTCATAAAACACGCATTTTCTGCGCCTAATCGTGAAAGAATGAGTTTCTCTTGAATATGCTATGTTAAACCGTCAGCGTTGTTCAATACATTCTAAACTTCTTTAGCTTTGACAAGTGATCCTCAGCAGATTCATAAAGCCACAGAATATAGCATCGACAGGCCCCATGTAAACGAAATGATCCTCCCTGCTTAATTAAATAAACGTTCTATACGAGAATATTCCGCCTTCCCTGAGAACGTTAAGACGCCTCGCATTTCCTCTTCGGGCAGTATTTAAAGCACCTTTTAATTTATTGTAAATTCTTTTCACGCCAGCTGCAGCCTTACCAGGCGCGGCTTATACCCTTACTTTTATTTAAAGTTATTTTCTCATAGTAAATGGAAAAACAAAACCTTTCGTAGAGGAATAAAAAACAGGTCGCTTGCCGTGCATAGAGAGCACGTAAAAAGCACAGGTGGTCGAAATTGTACCTGAGGCACCCAATAATGCATCTCTCATAGCTCCTGTGTTGCATTGGGACGTCACGTAGCGTAATTTATTTATTTAATTTGCTTTTGGTTTTGGCTCGAACGTGAGTCGGACGATACTGTGCCGACTTTGTCGCAAGGATTGGCCAGTAACGAGACCCAGGATTTAAAAAAAGTTGAGGTTTAAAAATCAGTACTGGAATATACAATCGTTTTAGGAACACATTGCGGCTACAATAAAATATCATAAATAATTGAATAGCTCAGATTACAAAGTGTTGTTAATGCATTTCTAAAAGTGATCCCTTGGTGTGACGCTTGGCAAATGCCTATCAACTTCGAGAAAACCGTATTCATGAGAAATGCATAAAAAGAGGAGCCACTAAAATTGCACTTCACTTCAAACAATAATTTCCTCTTAGAAATACAGCATTATAGCTATATAAGGCTCTGGAATACTAACACTCTTCCTTGAAATAATCACATTCATTACGTTGCAACCAGTGCTAATACAAAACTTTTCTTTCTTAGAAAGGGTTCCTGGCGTTCCACTCCCAGTTTTCGTTTGCTTGGCCACAAATCCATACTAATACCAATACTTTACTACGCTGTCATTCCTTAGGATCCTTTAACATCTAAAAATAAGAGCATGATTGAAAGTGTACGAAAGAGGTTAGCTCGTTTCATCTATGGTAATATTGGGCGTACATCAGTAATCGCTCTCATCGCGACAGCAAAGTTCCCATCTCTACGTGAAAGAAACACGCTTTCGTGTCTTAAATTTTTATATCACATAAATAACTGGCACTATAAGGTACATCTTGCTAAGTCCATATTTTAGAGCGCAGCTATTAAGCGCCCGTTTCTATGTTGAGCGTCGATGTCCGTCGGCATAACTGAGCGAGCGAGTATAGCGAAGGATGAAAAAATTAGCGTAGCTTATACTCGAAATGCAATGATAAAGAGACAGCGGAGCCGATGGGCACCTAGCTAGTCCTGGCTTTTGGGCTAGGATAAGCACTACCAAGACATCCCTAGCATTTTCCGGAATTTATTGATTATTGATCGACTATTGATTGGCTATCGCAAGGTATTGGGTACGTATTTGGGCTAGCCTAAGCATTACCAAGTCATGCCCAGCATTTTCCGGAATTGATTCATTATTGATCGATTATTGATTAGCAATTGATTGGCTATCAATTGGCTATCGATGAATGATTAAGGTTAAGAAGTCCCAACCATGCTTATCTAGACTTAGCTAGGCTCAGCTTCGCTAGTTCACCGGGGTATGTGGCATTGCGCTTGGTCCCTGTCTGCAATAATGCCAGGATCGGCCCACATTTTTAGTCGGCGACGGACGGACGGACTAACGGCCGGCATAAACAACTCCGCTGTTAAAAGCGAACGCGGAGCGCAGCGGCGGATGAAAGACGGAGATAGCGAAGAAAGCGATAGCATCCATCTGGCTTTTCCTTCGCTATACCTGGGCGACTGATTGCAATCTTCCGCAGAGGTCATAAACAGGGTGGTTTTTTTTTTTGTTTAGCTGCACCAAATTTTTTAAATTAGAAAAATATATATCTTGGTCACGTTATGTTTACCATTATATTGTACGAATTGGCGGCCTCTAGATACAGAGCAATTTACGCACTTACGTGCGTAATTAGCGAAGTTACGGTAATTAAGTTTCTAATTATAAACAATAGGTGGCTACAGCAAATGAGTACTTTGGGGCCCGTCCTCCACGCTACCTATCCAAACGATCAAATTTTGAATAGCGGACTTCATGTGGGAGCTACGCGAACAATTAGTTCCCCTTGGCAGGCCACTTGAAACCGAAACTGGCCGCAAAAAGAGCGTCTGTGTCGTCAATGTCGCCGCCCCACCGCCTTTCGGCACGTCTCCGAGGTCATCGCTGGTCCGGCCGCGCGAGCAGCTTGCGTTGTCTCCTTGCTGTATGCGGCGTTGGCCTAGCGCTTCAATGCCGGCGGGCCGCCAAATGTACTTCGTCATTCCGTCGGGCGCCACATTGCGCTGTAGCGCCGACCCCGCTTCTTGGCCTTTTAGATACTACAGGCACGGCGTCATATCAGTCTGCAGCGTCGACTGCGAACGCTGCAGATAGCAAGGAGATAACACAAGCTGCTCGCGGGGCCGGACCAGCGGTGACCTCGGAGACGTGACGAAAGGCGGGGGGGGGGGGGGGAGGCGCACATCGATGACACAGACGCTCTTTTGGCGGGCACTTGCGGTTTCAAGGAGCCTGCCAAGGGGACCTAATTGTTCGCGTAGCTCCCACATGAAGTCCACTATTCAAAATTTGATCGTTGGGATAAGTAGTGTCGAGGACGGGCCCCGAAGTACTCACTTGCATTTATAGTACACTTTCCCGCTCTCGGATAGCAAGCGCTTGCGTGGCTCAGTGGTAGAGTATCCGCCTCCCACGCAGCGGGCCTTGGTTCGATCCCGGCGGAGAGCGGGTACTTTTTTTTCGCATTTCCAGTGGTGGTCACAGGCTACGGGGCGGCGGCGGCGGCATCATCGCGACCCGAAACGGCTATTGGAATGAGCCCATAACAGCTTACGCTGTAAAAAACACCCTGTATACCCGAGGCGTGAATAGACAGCGCACGCCACGTGCCGCCTTCTCTGCGTATATCTCGGCATATGTCGCTGTATAATAATATATACACGAAAGAAAATGAAATAAAACGTTTGCCAGTCTCATCGCGCTTCCTACAAGTGACGAACACAGTTCGGGGTTCTCGGAAACTTTCAGGCTGAAATGCATTCTAAGCAGCCCATAAGTGGGCCGCCATCAAATTCGGCTTTCTTGTGGGCTTTATTTAAAATTTTCATATTCTGTCCTCGTTATCATACACCACCCCGGGTACGTATTTATGAAAATATTCACAGTACCGGTGGCGATTTCAGCGGCACTGAAGGGAAGGGACGGGAAGCCAACGGAATTCAGACTTCAGTATGCAGCTGACAGTTTTCAACACGAAGTGCAAAAGAAACTGCAGTTTAGAAGACGCTCGAGTGGAACAGTCACCATTCCATTCGATATCGACATATTTCGCTGGGTTTTTAAGGGAAGAGGACAGCCCCTTGGAAAGCATTGGATACTGTGTGATAAGGAGGATTTCGCTAGGCTACCGCTCGCTGATGAGTGGTTTTTTTGAATTAACGCATCGCGTGAAAGGCTGCAAATATTATTTCCTGTGCGCTTGAAAGGCACAATTTTTTTGAGGAAATCTCCTGGAAAGGGAGGTTTAGGATTTCCTCTTGAACTTCCGCATATCTTCATAGCAACTGAAGGAGCCCCACTTTAGCTAGGTTATACGAACCTTTTTATGACGTGTTCGTGAACCACCTGCAGTGTGTGAACTATTCTTTATTCCGCTCCCCAGAGAATGAAGATGTGTTTTTAGAGCAATAAAACAATGTTTTAATAATCTTGTGTTGGGGAAACGGTCATTGTTACACGTGGCAAAATGGCACTAACACGCTTTTGATATATGCTTTTTACTGGCACGATTTAATTCCGAAGCTTAAAAAATGTTGTCTGCTGTGCATTGGCGCCTCAGTATCCGTCACATGCAAGTATAAAACTCAATTGTTGAAATGAACGTCATGATATCATACATATATAACATTATATAACACAGCAATTAGAATATGCAGGCACGTGAGACATAAATATTTTGTGTGGCTTTTATAAAGTTCTTAGGTATATTTGTTACTAGGAGTTTGTCGCGAATTTCTCTCGTTATCGTCCCCTTTTCCCCGTATTGATTGTGGTAATTCATTCCTAGCTTGAGTAGTATATGCCGTCCTGTTTTGGTTTTGGTTAGTCGTTCCACCTGGGATGTTTGTTGCGCTTCTATGAGCTCGTCCAGTGTGCTGTGGAGTCCTAACTTTAGGAAGATATCTGTGCTCGTACTGATTGGAATCCCTAGTGCTAGTTTGTATGCCTTTTTTTTGAGGATGTTAATTTTGGTCCTTTCAGCTGCAAACCAATTGTGGAAGGCTGCTATGTATGTGATCTCACTGATTATGAATAATTGTATGAGCCGTATGATACTTTCTTCCTTCATACGCTGGTGCTTGTTAGTAATTCGTTTGATTAATCTCATGGTGTTCGTTACCTTTGTGTCTAACTCCAGTTTAGCATCCAGTTTACAACAAGGGCAGACGCACGAGTAGAGCAGAGAAAATGATCCCAAGCTATGGCTCGGACGACAGAGCAGCCTTCGTAGACGCGGCTGAATACCCACGCAGAAATAGCTACGTGGCGGTAGTCGTAGATCACACCCAAAATCCCCTTACAAGCGTGTCACTTAATACCAAACATTCCGAGGCAGTAGAGGAGGTAGCCATTGCACTAGCATTGGTCTCCACAAATGTTCAATACATAATTAGTGATTCTCAGACGGCCATTAGAAACTATGCTAAGGGTAGGATCTCTCCTGAGGCGTGGCACATCGTCATAGTCAACAAAGCAACATTCTCTAACGCAGAGAAGAACGGCAGGCAATTTCTCTGGTTCCCAGCGCATACGACTCCAGGCATTCACGCAATCAACCACAACGAGGTAGCACACCGCGAAGCTCGAGGTCTTACTCGCCGAGCTGAGCAAGCAGTGACTTCCATTGGTCAGGGGAACGCGGAGGAGGAGATCTGGAGAGAAAAAGACAGACTAACAAGATTTAGCTATATTAGAAAATTCTATCAAAATCAGAGGCGAATATTACCACCGCCTCACACTAAACTGAACAGAACTGAGTCCGTTGCTTGGAGGCGATTACAAACCGAAACCTATGTGAGTCCCGTGCAGTTAAAGACTTTCTACCCTGAGATATACGCCAGCGATATATATATATATATATATATATATATATATATATATATGCAAGCTATGCAAATCTGCTAGAGCCACCTTTCAACACCTGTTGTGGGGATATAAAATATATCAAGAAAAAATGGCAGTCTCCGCGGAAAATCTACGGGCGCGGTGGTCGGCCACGCTGCTCAGCTCGGAACCCCAAGACCAACTTTGGGCCGTCCAGCGAGCCATGGATGCCGTGCGGGAGCAACAGCTCCCAGTGGCCATCTAGGCTGCCCCAGGCCCGGGCCTCCCAATCGCCGGATTTCAAATAAAGTTATGTCGCTCACTTTTATGAAGTTCAAGAGGGTTGACCTCGCCGCACATTACGCCTCACACAAAGCATTAACTTTCTGAAAAACCTGTGGCAACGAAATTATTTCACTTAACGATACGGAGGTCTGTTTGTGAATTGAGATAGTGCTTTAGTTGCGTGAGCAGCGCAATGATAGATCATTGGACAATCTAACGCCTAGGTATTTACCTAATTGACCCATTGCAAGCAGTACTTTAACAATGATGTAAGTTAAACAAAGGAGATTAGACGGCGACATAATGAAACAACTTTACGTTTTTCACGGTTTAGGGACATCTTTCATTTCATTTTTATTTCCTTAAAGACCCCCGAGGGGGTATTACATAAGGGGTGGGGTTTTTTTTTACACACAATATTGTTAACACAACGATCAGTGCGAGGATAAATCTGATATGCTATGCATTAAGCTTGATGGGCAGGTGATAGTGGCGATGTTGCGAGAAAGGCCGTTCCAGTCTTTTGCTGCTCTGGGAAAAAATGAAGCAGAAAATGTTTTAGTACGCGCACGTGGGCGAGAAACTTGTAGCGCATGACCAGTGCGATGAGATATGTGAGCTGCAGAGATAATTTAAGGAGGGCAATTAAGTGGAGAGTGAAAGAACTTGTGAAATAGAGAGAGGGTTGCAATGCGTTGGCGACAAGACAAAGGTGATAAGATACACTCGGCTTTGAGGAAAGAAGCACTGATTTCATATGAATAAGAAGCATGAATGAATCTAGCAGCACGGTTTTGAACGGATTCTAGGGTATTAGTGGGACCTACTTTGGGTGGGTTCCAGATGGGAGATGCGTACTCTAACTTAGCCATGACTAATGATTTGTAAGCAAGTAGTTTAGCGTGACTAGGAGCGTTACGCAAATGACGTTTCAAGAAACCCAAAGTTCTGTTAGCAGATGACGTGACTTTAGCAATGTGCGTGTTCCAGGACATATTGTTAGATAAGGTGACTCCAAGGTATTTATAAGTGGTTACTGATTCAACGGGGACGTTAGCTATGTTATAAGTGAAGTGAAAGGTAAATTGACGACGAGTGAAGGAAATTAGTTAGCATTTAGTAGGGTTTAGGGACATTAGCCAGTCATCACACCATTTTACTATGTGGTCGAGATCTTGTAGGATCGTATGGTCAGATGGGCTAGTAACGGTTCGGTAAATGACGCAGTCGTCAGCAAACATGCGGATATTAGAAGATACATGCAAAGGTAGGTCG
>NW_023606674.1:0-60001 GCF_013339745.2 Dermacentor silvarum | reverse complement strand
GAAGGTCACGTCGTCGGTCGCTTCTTCGTCATACTTGTATGACAATATAGGTCTCCCACTGGCACAGTATGACACTACAGCCGGCCGAGCGTTGGCGCCGGCGTGAAGTCCACTTCTGACCGACATCGGTGTCGTGTCGGCATATATTGTGATGTACCGGACGTTGACCGAATATCGCTGTGAATAGCTGAAGTTCTTACCGAAACACAGCGCAAATACCGCGTCGTCGACCGGCACCGCGCCGACAATAAAGAGTTCGCGTCCTCGACGACTATGTAGCATACGCGTGCGTCGTCAGCTGCACGAACCACCGACGCCGTACAAAACGTTTTCAGCGCTCGCCGCTGGGTACGACGTATGCGCACTCAGGACATGCAAAAGGTGGATTCTGTGGTGAGCACGAGAACGCGGGAGTGAAGCCTGCTTGTCGTCTTGTGTGGAATTGAACACAGAAAGATGTGCCCGCAAAACTTGTGCGAGAGCGTGACGCTCATGTGAGAGAAGCGCCTTGTTAATCATCCGTAGGATCTACTCTTCAGAAGGGCTTCGGTGGGGGTCGCTAATATGAGACTGCTCCTCCTCGCTTAGAACTGTAATGGAGCTGTACGTAATCTCGTCAAATTCAGCGAGCTTCGTATCACGCGGGAGAACAGCAGGGACGCAAGAACAATTGAAAGCCCAAAAATTTGAGGCGCCATTCACTACTCTCACAAGAGAGCGTGGCACGAGTACATCTTCCTTTGCGCAGCGCGTCGTAAGTGGCTGGGCTTGCGCGTCAAACGATGAAAGGTCGTCAGTAGCGACATTGACAGGGACACGTGACAGCGACCAAGGCGGTAGCAGCAAATCGTTCGAAACAATGCAATAGTTTTTCTCGGGTAAAGATGTGTCGGCAAGTGTGGCGAGAAGCGCGCTATTCAAGGTAATTTCGCCTGTGCCACAGTTAACAGAAGCACCACAATCCTGAAGAAAGTCAATTCCGAGAATCACATCGTGAGTGCACCGCGGTAGTACGGGAAATTCTGTTTTAAGATCTTCCCCTCCGAATAAAACACTTGCAACACAAATGCCAAGCGGAATAAGGCACTCTCCACTGACACCACGAAACGTCACACCATCATTCCACGGGAACATAACTTTCGGACCCAGCCTCTCTTTGAAAGTCACACTCATGAGGGAAACGGTAGCACCAGTATTCACTAATGCTGTTGCACGTACACTATCATTTCACACACGCACTTTGTTCTTCACCATCATAATAGGCAGAGGAGTATTTTGTAGAGACGCAGACTGTCCTGTGACTTTACCTCCATCGGCCGCGCCGGCTAGTTTCCCGACGGTGATGGTGACGTAGCACGTCGCCGTGGTGACGGTGAACGGCGTTGGCGACTGGTTGGGGGCGTCAGGCTGCGGTCTGAAGCTGGCGAGCCACTCCGTCTACTAAATTGACGGGAGGTATTCCGGGGTCGCGCGCCTGTGGTATTTGCAGTAGCAGGGTCTGTTGGCTAGTGGTCGTCGTAACTGTCACGTTCAAAATTAGGCCAAACTGGGTGTGGGTCATATGTTTTGTGTCGGCACCGGCGACAAAAACGAGCAATGTGTCCTGAGGCACCACAGCTGTAACACACAGGCGATGGGCGACCGACGTTGTAAGCCTCGGGGTCAACCCTGGGACGCTGCGAATAGTAAACGCGATCTTCCGAATGCCGATTCGTGGTGGTAGCTCGACGAGTGCGTTGATCGTGCGTCATGTCGTTGGGAAAGGGACGTCGATGCTGTCGCGGCTGATCGACTCGACAGCCTGCAACGCCTGGTACGGCAGACAATGCCGACACAGCAGATGCATGTTCTAGAGTTTGGTTGCAAGCGCAACCAAGCTGTTCGACATCCGCCCTGTGGTGTGTCGTTCAAGTTCTTCGCGGACAATTTGCCTTATAGTTGCCGCAAGGTCGCTCGGCCCTCGCAAGCAGCCATCTTGCTCGGAGGCTCACGTATCGCCCGTCGCTCTCTCGGAGCGGACGGACGACAGCAGCGCCGTCTCCCGACTCACGGGACAGACGGTCACCACATCGTCCCTGCCCCCCGCACAGGATGGTGCTTGTCCCGAAACGCCGGCGCTGGTTACGCCAGCGGACGCTCGCGCTTCGCCAGCTGTTGGTGGCGATGGCGAGCTGTCGTCTACCGCTGTGGACACAAGCACACTGACGCATTTGCCTTGTCCCGTTCACCTCTACCTCCCGACTCGGCCTGCGGAACCACTTGCGCTCACCCCCTGTCATCTCTTGACCTGACCTTGACTCGATTGGCACCGAACAACGCCGTGACCCGTGAATCGCTTCTCTTTTCGCCTATCTTTCTGGATCATCGACCACTCCTGTTTCCCGATCCCTCCGACGCCAAGCTGTTCATTTCGCCATTCGTTATCAGCTGCTTCACCGACGCAACTACGCTCCCGAAGGCCGTAGATGTCTGCTAGTCATTCCCCGCAGCTTAAGATCCAAATGTGTGCCTCTTTTCACGAAGATCCGCAATGTGGCCACGCCGGAGTATTTAAGACTTACGAACTTATAAGCCATCGCTACTACTGGCGGGGAATGTACACTTTTGTACGAAAGTTTGTTCAGTGCTACCCTGACTGTCAACGTCGCAAATTACCACCTTTACGTGCGTCTGGCGCCTTGCAGCCGCTTCCGTGCCCTGCCAAACCCTTCGATCGCGTAGGTGTCACCGACAACGTGAACGAGGCGCAGACGCCGGACCAAATTCCAAAGCCGATTTTTCAGCTTCCGAAAATAATCCCACGAAAGCAAGGACAATTAAGAATGCGCCCTCTGGTGCGCCAGTGAACGCCGGTTGCTGTCCAAAGACCGAGTGAGAACCCAGAGTTGTAAAAACACAACAAAATATATTCTTCACACAAGGCAGTTACACACAAACACTTGCACACTTAGGCTAGACTAGAGCACTGCACGGGCTCGGGCTTACCCAAAAGCCCGAGAGCGGCCGGGCCGGGCCGGGTAGCACAGTTTTTTCACGGGCTCGGGCCGGGCTCGGGCACGGCGTGTGCTTTTTGTCTCGGCCCGGGCCGGGCTCGGGTTTTTTGACGCGGGCCCGGGCCGGGCTCGGGCTTTCTGGTGGTGTGCATGTAATGTGCAGCAAGTTATTCTCGGGTGTCTCAACTCTGAAAAACATTATTTTTCGGTCTCGGGCCGAGTTCGGGCCGGTTTTGAGTCGGGCTCGGGCCGGGCTCGGGCCTAAGGTAAAGGGGTGGCGGGCCGGGCCGGGCGGGTAACGTAGATTATTTCCGGGCCCGGGTCGGGCCCGGGTCTCGCCATATAAATTTTGCTCGGGCTCGGGCGGGCCGCCCAACGTAAAAACGGGCCCGGGCCGGGCCTGGGCTGAAAAAATCGGCCCGTGCTGTGCTCTAGGCTAGACCCCACACAATACAAATCAGATGGGTATTAAGAAACAAGTAAAGATAATTAACGACAAGCACTAAAAGTCCAACACGTAAAGTACAAAAGGAATAGGAACACTAAGTGTCCAATCGTATTCACCAGTGTTGGTGTTGAAGTCGGACGATCTCGGCGTAACTCGGGGCAAATCTCGAAGAAAGAACTTCCGGAAATGCAGACGCTCGATGAACCCATCAACTAGCTTGCCGGGGAATCCCCTTCTTCCGCAGACGCTCGGTCTTCATGTTACATCACTTCACCGGTGCGGACTGAACTCCTTGAACTCCACACTCTGATTCACGCACGGCGGTTATATACTTTCCACAGGCGTTCTCGAACCTTCCTATCGGAGTCGTGATCTCGTAGCATGACCAAAGCTTGGGAAGCTTCTCGTCTTTTCTCCTACCTTCGACCGCTGCTGTCGGAGCTTTGTCGAGGGGACGTGATGACTCATGCTGTTGGCGCACGCTCACGCTGTAGTTATCTCTCTCGACTCACTGGGTGAGAAGGTGTCTCGGCGCGCGCGTGGGCTCTCTCTCTCTCTCTCCGGTTAACGTCGCTTCGTCGAGGCTCTTCTAGACGTTTCAGCGCCGTTGTTCGCGTCGCTGTTTGAGGCGTATGCGCTCTCCCCCTCTGTTGAAGTTGCCGCGGGGCCGGTGTGTTCTTTCGCTGGCTTGCGTGACACGTGGCGCGCGCTTGGATTGCGCGCTCATTTGTTACAGTAGGCATTGACCTCTACGGCCCGCTTCCCATGACACCGGATGGCAATCGGTGGATCATAGTTGCTGTGGACCATTTGACACGCTACGCCGAAACTGCTTCTCTACCGAATGCTACAGCGCGGAATATAGCCTCTTTCGTCCTGCATCGCTTCGTCCTTCGACATGGCGCACCTCGAGAACTTCTCAGTGATAGAGGTCGCGCCTTCCTCTCCGACGTCGTCGAAGCTCGGCTTTCGGAATGCCACATTATTCATCAAACGAGCACGGCTTACCATCCGCAAACTAACGGGCTCACGGAACGGTTTAACCGCACTCTCGTTGATATGCTCGCGATGTACGTGGCATCTGATCATGGCAACTGGGACCGCGTACTTCCGTTTTTAACGTTCGCATACAACACCGCGATACAAGCTATTACGGGATTTTGAGCTTTCTTCCTCCTATATGGACGGGAGCCATTGCAAACCACCGACACACTCCTTCAATACCATCCTGACGCTTCCGAGTGCCCACCTGTGTACGAAGCTTCCCGACAAGCCGAAGAGTGCCGCCAGCTCGCACGCACCTTTACGCCACAAGAACAACAGTGCCAGAAGGAAGGACGCGCCGACTCACTGCCCAGTCCCACGTATGACCCAGGGTCTCTTGTATGGCTGGTTGTTCCTTGCCAAACTCCAGGCCTTTCCTCAAAACTCGTTCCAAAGTACGAAGGGCCTTACCGCGTCTTGGAGCGACATTCCCCGGTGAATTTTCTCATCAAGCAACTTTCTCCATCTCACGACATGCGCCGGCGTGGACGTCACCCTGTCCACGTGGCGCGTCTCAAGCCCTACCATGACCCTCTGCCAACAACCTCTTAGGTCGCCAGGATGGCTCTTTTTCTGCGGGGGCGATTGTGAAGAAGAAGACACGCCTCCGTACAGCGGCATCGCCAACGCTCAGCCCGCTCTGCTCGCGCTGTTGGTCGCTGGTGTTTTTGGAGACGGTGCTCCACGCTGCCTCGCCGTTCTTGGAACTCGTAGCGTCCTTGAAGGACACCGCCAATAAACCTCTGCTCAATATATATATATATATATATATATATATATATATATATAGTAACTGGATTTTTCAATGGGCCAAGCTCTCTATGTATATATATATATATAGAGAGAGAGAGAGATTTCTGGGGAGGGGCTGACCAGCTTTCCGAACCCTACCCATGTATACATGTATGTATGTATGTATATATATATATATATATATATATATATATATATATATATATTGTAAGGCAGATGACGGACGTCGGCGCAGACTCAGCAGCATCGGCAGCATCAAGCGGCGGCAGAAGCTCGAGCGAGGACTGGGCTCGGTGCATCCTACGACCGGCTGTCGCTACGAACCCCAATAAATCCCCTTTATAAGTGGTGGAGGTGCTGGGTAACGTTCCACTCTACCATCCTGGAACTTCGTTCGCGGACGCTACCCTCTGCCATGCCGGACGCCGACCAGCAGACTCTTCCATCGCCACCCGTCCCTTGCGCTGGCACCATTCGCCAGCGGGAACCTCCCATCTTCAGCGCAACCGACGACAACGACGTTGAAGAGTGGCTGTCATCTTATGAATGTGTAAGCGTTCACAACAAATGGAATGACTCGGACAAGCTGGCTTACGTATCCTTCTATCTTGCGGGCGTCGCCAGTCTCTGGTTCAGGAGTCATGCGAGGGATATCCGAACGTGGTCGGCGTTCAAGACGTCGATTACCGAAGTATTTGACCGACCCGCCATCAGGATACTCCGAGCCGAGCAGCGTTTGCGTACACGCGCACAGGACATGGGTGAGACGTTCACCAGCTATATAGAAGACGTCCTCGATTTGTGCATGCGCGTGAACGCTGCCATGACGGAACCGGAAAAGATTAAGCACGTCATTAAGGGAATCGATGATGACGCGTTCCAGATGCTTCTGGCCAAGGACCCGCGCACTGTTGGCGACGTTATCAGCTTGTGCCAGAGCTATGATGAATTGCGTAAGCAGTGAGCTCTGACAAAGCGACATCCCACACCTAATGCGGCGTCACTCTGCAGCCTGAACACCGGCCCCGAACAAGCCTCCCTGATAGCCCAAATCGAAGATTTCGTCCGCGAAGAAGTCGCACGACAGCTGTCTCTGGTGTCCATCACTCCGGAGTCTGCCAGCACTTTGCCGTCTCCTCTCCGTAATGTGATCCATGAAGAGGTCACGAAAGCGCTGCCAGCTGTTCACCAGCAGGATGCCGTGGCTACAACTTATGCTGCGGTTGATACAATGGCCACTCGCAGTGCGCCCGTACCACGTTTCCAGCAGCCTGTGCACCGCCCTCCTCCTCCCGCTCTCTGGGCCAGCACTGCCGTCGCTAACCCGTGGCGTACGCCGGACAATCGGCCTATATGCTTTGCATGCAGGTATCCCGGTCACGTCGCAAGGTTCTGCCGCCGCCGATCGCAGGCGTTTGATGACGATCGACGAGCGTCCTATGTGCTGCCCGATCCAAGTGCGCCTTACGGACCCTTCGATCCATCACCACCTCGCTCCCAGACTGATCGCCGTCCTCGCTTCGAACGCTTCCGGTCACCCTCCCCACGTCGCCGATCGCTTTCCCCTATGCGTCAGCGACCCATCTCTAACGAAGAGGGAAACTAGACGACGCAGTTCCTGAGGCAGGAACTGCGCAAGTGTCGACATGCCGAAGTCCTCCTCCTTTACCTGCCAATGTCATTGATGTGTTTGTCGAAGATGTCGCTACAGTCGCCCTCGTTGATACCGGTGCCGCTATTTCAGCTATGGATGCCAGGTTTTGCCGCTTGCTTGGTAAAGTGACGACGTCTCTGTCTGGATTATCGCTTCGAACGGCAAGTGCTCAACCCATTCGCCCTACCACTGCTTGTACAGCCCGTGTAACCATACAGGACGTTTTATAAACGATTGAGTTCATAGTTATTTCATCGTGCTCCCACGCCGTTATTCTAGGATGGGATTTTCTCTCACGCCACAATGCCATCATAAATTGCGCTCGGGCTGAGATTGAACTTTCCCACCTTGGTGACGTGGCCTCGGTCGATGTTCATCCTGCCGCTAAACTTCTCGTGCAAGAAGACACCTGTATTCCCCCGTGCTCTTCAGCATTCGTACCGGTCTCGTGTAGTGCTATATGCGACGGGACGGTCTTATTCATGCCCTCGCATCACTTTGTTACCCGAAAAGTGCTTCCTTTGCCCTTTGCAGCTCTTGACCTCGCCGCCGGTGTCAGCACGATGCCAATTTACAATCATCTTTCATCGCCGCTATCACTGCTCCGCCGCGAATGCCTTGGTTACGTCGAGTCGGCTGATTCAACCCGAATTGTCTCCGTCCTCGACGAAATGCCTTCTACTGCCGTTCGTGAACTGAGCGCCCTCTCCGCAGCCGACTCAGCATGGACAGATGTGTTCAGCCCATTCATCGCCGACGATCTGACACATTCGCAGCGATTTCAACTTCTCACACTCCTTCAGCACTTCCACCGTTCTTTCGACTTTGCGCAAACATCTCTTGGCCGTGCATCGACAGTCGAGCATCACAACGACACTGGCTCTCACTCACCGCTGTGACAAAGACCATATCGCGTGTCTGCTACGGAACGTCGCGTCATTGCAGAACAGGTCGATGACATGCTTCGTCGGGGCGTCATTCAACCTTCACAGAGCCCATGGGCCTCTCCCGTGGTACTCGTCACGAAGAAAGACGGTTCCATCCGCTTCTGTGTTGATTTTCGACGGTTGAACAAGATCACACTGAAGGACGTCTACCCATTACCACGCATCGATGGTGCTCTGGACAGTTTGCAGGGAGCCGACTTCTTTTCTTTGCTGGATTTGCGGTCAGGCTACTGGCAGGTTCCCATGGCAGAGGCCGATCGCCCGAAAAATGCCTTTGTTACACCAGACGGCTTGTATGAATTCACCGTCATGCCTTTCGGACTTTGCAACGCACCTGCTACGTTCGAAAGAATGATGGATAATGTTCTGCGTCTCCTCAAATGGAAAATCTGCCTTTGCTATCTTGACGACATTGTGGTTTTCGCCCCTGATTGCGCAACGCACCTGCTCCGCCTCCAGCACGTACTCACTTGCTTGACCAACGCCGGGTTGCAACTTAACCTGAAGAAATGTCGATTTGCTGTTCATCAGCTCACAATTTTAGGCCATGTCGTGTCAAAGGAGGGCGTTCACCCGGATCCCGAGAAGCTACGTGCTGTTACTGCGTTCCCAAAACCTACCACTATCAACAGGGGCATAGCCAGAAATCTTTTTCGGGGGGGGGGGGGAAGCGTCTGCTTTCCTCTACGTGGCGTGATCGATAATAAATAGCGGTAGTTTAAGCAGACTCTACACATGTATATCAAAGTCATGGGACCCACCCTCCCTCCCACCCCCTCGCGTGTGCTTGTGAAGAATTAAGTAAAAAGTAAAGCAAGCTCAGTAAAATACAGTAAGCACGACAGGTACAGTGGGCGTTTGGAGCAACGGCCTCTCATCGCGCCACTGAATGGACCAGTCTTCGAAAACGCATCATTGAGACGACCCGCCCGATCGGAGAAGCCATCATTAATTGTTAATCTTCGTTAAGCGTAGGTGGCGTCGTCCTCGTCGGGGCGAAGTGCGTTTCACAAGTGAAGGTCGGCTATACACGTGAAAATGCATGCGTGACCAGGCTATACATACTCCCATAGCAATAACTTGTTCGCTGCGTCTTTGCGCTAGAAAACTTAAGTACGCGCAAAAACAGGGAAGGCTTTTTTTTTCGAAGCTTTCGTCGCCCTGCTCTCTCATACGAGAGGGTTGCATTTCCTGCGGCAAGTGCATCGGCCGCTGTGTCTTCCGCTGTGTGCGCGTGTACAGTCGTCATTTGCCTTTACGTCAACAGATTCAGAATTGTACAGAATATTTCACCGCACAGCATAGATATGGCATGTGTACGCATTTTAAGTAGTGCGTGCAACTCATTTCTGCTTCACTTACGCCGGTGCAAACAGGAAGCAGCCTTGTACCTCACAGGATCTCGACTGATTGGTGTACTAGTGATTAGAGCACTGCACGGGCTCGGGCTTACCCGAAAGCCCGGGCCCGGCCCGTGGGCCGGGCCGGGTAGAACAGTTTTTTCACGGGCTCGGGCCGGGCTCGGCCACGGCGTGTGCTTTTTGACTCGGGCCCGGGCCCGGCTCGGGTGTTTTGACGCGGGTCCGGGCCGGGCTGGAGCTTTCTGGTGGTGTCTATGTAACGTGCCGCGAGTTATTCTCGTGCGTTTTAACTCTGGAAAACATTATTTTTCGGTCTCAGGCCGGGTTCGGGCCGGTTTCGAGTCGGGCTCAGGCCGGGCTCGGGCCTAAGGTAAAGGGGTGGCGGGCCGGGCCGGGCGGGTAACGTAGATTATTTCCGGGCCCGGGCCGGGCCCTGATCTCGCCATAAAATTTTGATCGGGCTCGGGCGGGCCGCGCAACGTGAAAACGGGCCCGGGCCGGGCCCGGGCTGAAAAAATCGGCCCGTGCAGTGCTCTACTAGTGATGCAGGAATGAACTCCGGCCCCGCAGGGGCGTCTGCATCAGCAGGCGTTTGGTGTGTTGCGACAGCACGGACCCGAGCACACGAGGGTTGGCCCCTCCCGCGCTTAACCGTGCGCGGCTTAGCCGTGTCCGGGGAAAAGGGGATCCTGGGGGTTGAGCCGAAGGCGGGTGTTTGGACCTTTAAGGCCCCTCGGCGGAGGCAACACACCCCTTTGGCCTCGGCTTCACGTAGACGGCACCCCCGGACTGACCCACCCGGGGGAAATCGGTAGTTGCCTTTTCCTGTCCTCCTCTCCACTCTTTGTCTTTCTCTCTCTTTCAGTCTTTCCTGTCTTCTCCTCTCTTCTATTTACTTCCTATCTTCTAGGCAGCGAGGGTTAACTATGTGTGACGTAACCAAACTAGGTTATATCATATTAGGTTATAGCAGTAACGTACAGCTGGCGTTTGCAGGGCTTGTTTTACATGTTTTGCGGCGTCCCCTAGTTGGGCTCCATGGTGGGTGGCTGGCGTTACTGCCGAAAGCACACACACCCACATATGGCTTCGAACTTTCCACCACTCCCTGATCGCCCCCATAAAAGGGGGCGCACCGAAGAAGTGTTCAAATTTTTTGGTACGCAAACAGAAATTTTCCCCCGCTATCATATTATCCATAGTGAAAAACAGGAAAAAACAGTCAGAGTCATCTCACCGTTCCTTGTGGCGAAATGCCTCACAGATGTTCTTGGCCCAGGTTATAAAGTCACGAAATTGGCCAGCGGTGACCTCCTCTTGGAACTCCGCGATAAGAAGCAACACGAAAAGCTGCCAAATCTAGTCTCGTTTGGGGACATCCCACTGACAATTACCCCGCACCGCACATTGAACACCACCCGTGGTGTAGTTTCAGACGATGACTTGATGGAACTCACCGAGACAGAACTTCTAGAGGGCTGGAGCGACCAGAACGTAATCGATGTCAAAAGAATCAAGTTGAGGCGGGATCGTAAATAAATCCCAACGAAGCATCTTATCCTAACCTTCGGCTCAAGTATGTGTCCTGAAAGTATCGAAACAGGCTATATAAAAATTCGTGTCAGGCCATACTTGCCAAACCCGCTGAGATGCTTCAAATGTCAAAGATTTGGCCATAGTTCCCAGAACTGCCGAGGTCGAGTGACCTGTGCTAAATGCAGTGCCCATGAATGAACATGCATCTGAAACTTGCAAGAATGACCTACACTGCGTAAACTGTGATGGAGAGCACGCCGCATACTCGCGGTCGTGCCCAATGTGGAAAAGAGAAAAAGAAATAGTGGCAATCAAGGTAAAAGAGAACATATCATTCAAGGAGGCACGTAGGCGGGCATCATACCTGCCAAAGAATACCTTTGCCGATGTGGCGCGTCAGGGGGCAGCGACACAGCGGTTTCCGGCAGCTGGCCGGTCCACACTCAGTGAGCCACCAGCGACGCCATCCGCCCCCTCGGCGGCTGCAGCTAGCGCTGCTCCGCCATCTCAGAACAAGGGCCATCGTTCTCCGGGCTGGTGGCCTCAAGGGCCTCGTCCCTCGAGACGAGGCCGTCACGTCAGACCAACCGCTCGCAAGAGCACAACAACCGACCAGACGGCGCCGCCCGCGCCGAAGGAGCGGCGAGAATCTCTCGACCGCTCCATAAAAGAGAAACCTCGCGTCACGGCACCTGGAAAGGGCACCGTGAGCTAGTCCATGTTCTGAACACACAGCACAAACACTTTCTTCATTATGGAGACACACATACTACAATGGAATGTTAGAGGACTTATTCACAACCTCGACGATATATAACCTCCTACACAAACATCATCCAAAGTTGCTGTGTGTTCAAGAGACACTTCTGAAACCTACAAACACGAACTTTCTTCAGAATTACACCATCTTCCGAAAAGACCGTAACGAGGCTCACGCCTCCGGTGGTGTAGCAATAGTTGCCGACAAGTCCGTAGCTTGTCGACACGTCGCCCTTCGGACACCCCTTGACGCAGTGTCTGTTCGGGCTATCCTTTTTAATAAATTGGTCAGGGTATGTTTCATTTATATACCCCCGAACCATCATCTTGAAAAAACAGACCTGCATAACCTTGTTGATCAGCTTCCCGAACCTTACATGCTCGTAGGAGATTTTAATGCCCAC
This sequence comes from Dermacentor silvarum, assembly GCF_013339745.2. Lineage (NCBI taxonomy): Eukaryota > Metazoa > Arthropoda > Arachnida > Ixodida > Ixodidae > Dermacentor > Dermacentor silvarum. Next base: position 48,102 of record NW_023606674.1, on the reverse strand, counting down.
AACACGCTTTGGGGCGACTCGCGATGCGACGGGCGAGGTCGGCTCATAGAAAACTTCCTTTTAAACTCTGGTGCGTGCCTCTTCAATAAGGAGCCAACCTATTATAATCTCCATCACAATTCATACTCATCAATAGACCTATCGATTGGCTCTCCTTCCCTTTTCTCTGATTTAGAATGGCATGTCATCAAAAATCCATATGGAAGTGACCACTTCCCAGTAAGTCTAAACTTGGTAACGCAACGTGACCCCCCTCCACATGTCCCTCGCTGGAAACTAGCCTCAGCGGATTGGAAATGTTTTAAGAAATCCACCTACCTATCACAAGATTTTATAAGTAACTTTAGTATAGATGATGCCATATCATATTTTACCGCTTTTATCATTGACGCAGCTGAGAAGTTCATTCCTCAGACAAATGGGACTACATCCAAAAGACGGGTTACCTGGTGGAATGACGATTGCAGACAGGCACGAAGGAGACAAAATAAAGCTTGGGGCAAACTACGGAAATGTCCTACCATGGAAAACCTAATCGAATTTAAACAGATTAAATCACAGGGGCGAAGGACGCGGCGACAAGCAAAGAGGGCCAGCTGGGAGAGGTTTGTTTCGGGAATTAATTCCTATACACAGGAAACAAAAGTGTGGAGTCGACTCGGAAAGCTTAAGGGGCAATCAACCCACTCTTTGCCTCTGGTAAACGACTATGGAAATAGCTTGGAAGACCAGGCTAACACTCTCGGGGAGCACTTCGAGTACGTATCTAGCTCAACGAATTATACGCAGTCATTCCTTAAACACAAGGAACAAATAGAACGCATGCCATTAGATCGTAAGTGCAGACGGATCGAACCCTACAATAGCCTTTTTACCATTGCCGAGTTAAGAGCCTCCTTAAAGAAATGTCAGAGCTGTGCCCCGGGTCCTGACAAAGTAGTCTACGATATGCTCTAATACCTCCACACAGACACTCAAATGACTCTACTCACACTTTTTAATAAAATATGGGCTGCTGGGTACATTCCTTCTACATGGAAAGAAGCAATTGTCGTCCCGGTTCTGAAGCAGGGGAAGGACCCTTCTCTAGTGACAAGCTCTCACCCAATAGCGCTCACAAGTTGCCTGTGTAAGCTATTTGAAAAAAAAATGATCAACTGCCGTCTCCTGCATTTCCGCGAATCAAACAAACTGCTCGATCCATACCAGTGTGGCTTTAGAGAAGGCCGGTCAACAACCGACCATCTAGTACGTATCGAGGCAAAAGTTTTTCTTGTCCGTATTCCTCGACATGGAAAGGGCCTACGACACAACGTGGCGCTTTGGAATATTGCGGGATATGTCCGAGATGGTTATTCGGGGAAGCATGCTTAATGTTATAGAAAGTTACCTGTCTAAAGGTACTTTTCGAGTTAGAATTGGCAGTACTCTGTCCAGACCTTTTATTCAGGAAACCGGGGTTCCACAGGGTGGAGTTCTAAGTTGTACGCTTTTCATTGTAAAGATGAATTCGTTGCAGTCATTCATCCCACACAGTATGTTTTATTCGGTATACGTAGATGACGTACAGATAGGATTTCGGTCGTGCAACCTGGCAATCTGTGAGCGACAGGTTCAGCTCGGTCTCAACAATGTCTCCAAATGGGCTGATGAAAATGGCTTTAAGCTCAACCCGAATAAAAGCTCTTGTGTTCTTTTTACACGAAACAGAGGATTGTACACTGATCCTGACGTAGAACTGTATGGACAGCGGATACCTGTAAGTACCGAGTACAAATTTTTAGGAATAATACTGGACACCAAGCTCACATTCATCCCACACATAAAGTATCTTAAGAACAAATGCTTAAAGACAATGAACATTCTTAAACTTTTGTCGCACACAACGTGGGGTAGTGATAGGAAATGCCTCATGAACCTATATAAGAGCCTTATGCATACACGATTAGACTACGGGGCTATAGTGTACCAGTCTGCTACGCCGAGCGCGCTAAAGATGCTGGATCCCGTGCACCATCTAGGCATCCGCTTGGCCACAGGTGCTTTTAGGACAATTCCTGTGGCAAGCCTCTACGTAGAGGCAAATGAGTGGTCACTCCACCTACAAAGGACATACTCCAGCTTCACATATTTTCTAAAGGTAAATGCCAACTCTGAACATCCGGCATATTCGACCATAAATGACACGACTAGTACCACACTCTTTCAAAATCGACCTGCAGCGAGAGAGCCTTTCTCGTTGCGTGTGCGGAGCCTCAGCAAAGAAGTAGGTGTACCACTCCTTGAACAACGTCTCATGCCTCCAGCAAAGTTGTTACCGCCGTGGCAGTGGCAGCCCATAGAATGTGACACATCGTTTACTGAGGTCACTAAGCACGCCCCAGAAGCACATATTAAGATGCACTTTCTAGAACTTCATGCGAAATACTCATGCCCGGAGTACTACATCGACGCATCAAGATCACATGCTGGTGTGTGTTATGCAGCACTCGGACCTTCTTTCTCCGAATCAGATGTTCTGCACATTGAAACGAGCATCTTTACTGCTGAGGCACACGCAGTTTGGTCGGCCGTTAAACATATTAAAAAAACAAAGATACAAAAAGCCATTATATACACAGACTCTCTAAGTGTTGTAAGATACTTAAGTTCCTTTCATAAAAGTAAAAATCCTGTATTGAATCATCTCTACTTACTCCTGTGTGTAACATATTTGTGCAATCAACATATAATAATATGTTGGGCCCTGGACACAGAGACATCGAGGGAAATATGCTCGGTGACGAAGCGGCCACGTCCATAGCAGCAAAAGACATGAATTCCTCCTCTGCAGCTGTCCCTGCCCTAGACTTAAAACCTTTTCTACGAAAAAACCTAAGGAACTATTGGCAACGCTCATGGGACAATGAAACATCAAACAAGCTGCATGTCATTAAGCCACAACTAGGAAATTGGGCACCTGTATCAAAAACTCGGCGAACAGAGGTCATCATCTGTAGACTTCGAATAGGCCTTACATATGGCACACACTCCTACCTGTTGACTGGTGACGAGCCACCTACCTGTGGAAAATGTGGCACGACGTTAACTGTCCTTCACGTATTGCTAGAATGTCATGCATTAGAGGCTCACGGGAAAAAGCACTTTCGTTTACCATACCGTCAACAAGTCCCACTACACCCAGCAATGTTCTTAGATAATGACCCACTCTTTGAAAATAAATCAATCTTAGCTTTTATAAACGATGTTGGTGTACTGGATGTTATACACCCAAGGGATTCGTAGCACGGCCTCCACCTGGAGGGTGCTGCTACGGTAATACGCTTTTGTATAGCACGTGCTTCTAGGCCCTTGCGTTCAAGGGTCCTGCTGAGGCATTAGTGCTGCTGACACCCACATCTGTTTTTATCAGCCTCTCATCTCTTTTATGACCACCGCACGTCTGACAACTCACGTGTCATTCTCATAGTTTTAATGCATATATATATTCTACGCACTTATGTTTTTAGGCCTCTATAGAGCCGTATGACATCTACCCTTCAAAATTCACAGCCCATGTTTCATTGAAAACTAATTAGTATTGCCTTGGAGCTCTTTGGCCACACATGGCCCTTGCGCCAATAACATCCAATAATCATCATCAATGAACTCCGGTCTTGTTCAGTGCATAGTGCACATAATCAATTTCTCAGGACGCGTGAACTCCGACCAGAACTGTCAGCGCCTGCAACAAGAGTTTACTTACGCTGTACTGCGCACAGCAGTAATCCATGCTTGTCGGCTGTCTGTTTCGTTCATTCTGTTGCGAGTCGGTGGAATTTCACTGGTGGCATCAACCCCTTCGTGTGTACATTGCTGGTTTGGGATTCCACAACACAACAGCAACTACCAGCCTTGCGCAATTGCTGGTTTGGGATTCAACAACACAACAGTAACAACCAGCCTTCCGTAGGGGCGCAATCGCATACAAGAGACGTTTCGCGCGCAGACTGGCTACGTTCATACTTGGGAAGCGGCAAGCGGGCGGAAAGGCCAAAGCGGCCGGAAAATCCTTTCCGCGCATGTCCAAGTTGTTCACATTTGTTTTGCTACCGCCGCTGCCACTTTCGTCCACATCCATCTAGTCTGCGTGCGTTTGTCGGCGTGGTGGCGCTCATTATCACATTATTTCGAGCGGTATGTTCGTTCATTGACCAACCCGTCATCAAAAGTGATCATTTTGTGCAACTTCGCGTGTCATTTGCGACCTTCGGTAAATTCCTCGTTGACGTTCCGTGATTCTCCTCACACGGGCGCGGTAGCGCTGAGTCACAGGTTGGTGCCTAGGCGTGATTATATTTCTTTAATAGCTTTTGTTTACAAGTTGTAATAACATTTCATCATTTCGTATTATTGTCGGCGCCTCCAGGACACCAAAGCGGCAACGGGAACAACAAAGCTAAAACCCGGGCTGGCCCTTGTGTTGGGGCTCGCCAAAGCCTGCGCGTCCTACGTGACACCTACGCTCCCAATCTATCGTCGCGACGAGAAAAGCACCCCGCGACTTCTGCAACATACCGTGCACGTGCACGAATTATGGAGCGGCAACGAGGAATCTGCCCAACTATTGTCTGCCGTGGAAGTGGAAGAAGAAATGGCTTTTATACTTCTACCTACTTGTTTTCTAGAAATGGACAATGAATAAACGGAAGACGCGGATACCTTGGAGACGGTGGTGGTGGGTTCGCCTGGCTTTGCAAAAGCGTGAGAAGTTGGGTCACGCCAAGGCTTCGTTGCCGCACCTCCGGTCGCGCGACGTTGAATACTATCGCGAGTAGTGCTGACAGTACGTTTTAGTACCACTCTTGTCGTAGACCAAGGGGTGGTTCTTGATCGCGTCGATCAGCATTGCAGCCTACACTTTTGGTGCCATGTTCAATTTTACGACCGGTTGTTTACATGCTAGTGTAGCTTCCGGTCGAGCAGAACAACTTTCCGCCGCGTTTCCGCTTCGCCATAGCGAAAAAATCGGTCCGAGACCGATTTCGCTTGCCGCTTGGTTTTCTGCCTGTTTTGCCGCCTATAGCGGGTGGATTTTTGCAATATTTTGCCACTTCCGCCAACTTGGAGACGAAGTGTGAACGTAGCCTAAGATCCTGCGCGAGCGCGGCCTAACCGGCACCTGAAGGGAAGCGGCGGAAATGTATACGAAAATTTCGACCACCTGGGGTCTTTAACGTGCACCTAAATTTAAGTAAACGGGCCTCGAGCATTTTCGCCTTCATCTAAAATGCGGCTGCCGCATTTGTTGCTTCAGAATGCGGCTGCCACATTGTCACCCAAATCCTCAGAGAGCGTTAAAGCCTTGACAAACACCGTGACAGTTTTTTTTCCATATGCAGAAATGATTCGCTGTAAATTACCAACCCAAACGGAAGCGCCCAGGAATGAAATTGTGATATAGGCACCGGGCGGCCGTTGTAAGGCCCCAGCGGCGCGCCGGCGATATGCTGGCGAACAGCGCCGCGAACGGCACCTGTCAAAGCACTGGCATGTGAAGCAGACGACGGGACGAAGGCGCTCGGTGCTTCCAGTGATTTTTCACTGCGGGTTTTAAGGGCTGATGCACCGGAAAACACATTTTCGTGTGTCTGCTTTTGAGAAAGGTTGTCACTTGTACGAGGCAGATCACATTCGTGGCATCAAGTAGTATATAAAGCAGGAAACGAGCGCAAATTGCGATGCAAATGCACCACGCGAACGCAGCTCACCGCGGCAAGATAACATGTAGAACTCCCGCAGTTATATTCCAGATGTTATTTTGGTGTTCGCGTTAACATTCTCGCGTATTTAATCATGTAAATAGGCGAAGAACACAAAAATTATGGGCAGAAAAAAAAGGAGACATACGTCTTCCTTATTCTGTTTCTTGAGCTGCTTTGCCGATCGCACATGTGTCAGTAAGTTCCCGTTCTCTGTCCGTTGTAGTTATTTTATCTTTGCCATGCTTCCCCATTCTTAATTGCTTATAAACTAGGCCAATCTTCAGTCACGGCCCATTTTATAAAGCTTCGCGCGACGGGAGCCGTCGGTGGCGGCGAGTGTGAATACGCCACTACGTTGGCGTTCGCCGTCGATGCGTAGCACGGTCATGTGCCGGACGCAACCAGAGTTTGGAATTGCTAGGAAGGAAAACGCACATTAAAAGGAAGACTGATTCACTGATAAGACGGTAAAATGACTGCAAATCTGAGTGTTCGCCTTCGGTGCCCAAGCTCCGGAGCCGTTACACTGGGTAGGCGAAGACAGACAAGTGGGACACGAAGCTCTTGCGTATGAACGGCTCTTTTATTAACGTTAGAACTAGACGTCGGAAATCAGCGTCGGAAATGTACAGTGCCCAGCGACTGAAGCGTTGGCAGCGCGCGGCTGCCGCCGCCTTTTTTTTTCTTTTCGTGCCACAGGTGAGCGCCGTGGGACCAAATGCAGTCATAATGCGTTACGAAGGTTCTCGCGTTCACTCTACACCACAATGCATCAGTTTGGTGTCCCCAGCGCTTACAGTCAGTGCAAAAAGCGCTGGCGACCATGCGATTCGAGTATAGCGTTTCAATTGCTCAGCACTGTACGCCCTGTTGCCTACAGACCGCACATATACAGACTTTCCGCCTGAAAAACGCGATGCCGCGATGAACAACGATTGAATTGAATGGCCTAATCAGCTTCAGTCATGTTTCAGTAACTGTTGGTGCACCCAAAAACGCAACATGTTTGATCAGACTTGGTTTCAAGGCAGCTGCTGCTGCGCGCGGCCCGGCCGCCACATGCCATACATTCGCGGCGCAGCCGCATGAAGGCGCCACCGGTCCAAATTCATCCCGCGCCCGGTGCCTATAGTAGCACCGGTTCCTTGAATTATGTCAGCGCGAAGCGACGTGAACAAAGGATGGGTAAGTGGGGCGGGGGGGGGGGGAGTTGCGGCAAAAATTTGGGGGCGGGGTGGGTTTGAACCCCTCCAACCCCCCCCCCCCCTGGCTACGCCCCTGATATGTACACTGTCCGCATACCTCTTGTGCAAAAGAAGCAGAGACAGTTGTTTCAGCACAGGCGACGACAGCTCAGATTTCTTCCTGATTCGTGGTACACTGAGATGTCATCATCATCATCAGCCTATATTTATGTCCACTGCAGGACGAAGGCCTCTCCCTGCGATCTCCAATTACCCCTGTCTTGCGCTAGCGTATTCCAACTTGCGCCTGCGAATTTTCTAACCTCATCATCCCACCTGACTTTCTGCCGTCCTCGACTGCGCTTCCCTTCTCTTGGTATCCATTCTGTAACCCTAATGGTCCACCGGTTATCCATCCTACGCATTACATGGCCTGCCCAGCTCCATTTCTTCCGCTTAATGTCAACTAGAATATCGTCTACCCCCGTTTGTTCTCTGATCCACACCGCTCTCTTCCTGTCTCTTAACGTTACTCCTAAGATTTTTCGTTCCATTGCTCTTTGTGCGGTCCTTAACTTGTTCTCGAGCTTCTTTGTTAACCTCCAAGTTTCTGCCCCGTATGTTAGCACCGGTAGAATGCAATGATTGTACACTTTTCTTTTCAACGACAGTGGTAAGCTCCCAGTCAGGATTTGGCAATGCCTGCCGTATGCACTCCAACCTAATTTTATTCTTCTGTAAATTTCTTTCTCATGATCAGGGTCCCCTGTGAGTAATTGACCTAGATAAACATATTCCTTTACAGATTCTAGAGGCTGACTGGCGATCCTGAATTCTTGTTATCTTGCCAGGCTATTGAACATTATTTTTGTCTTCTGCATATTCATCTTCAACCCAATTCTTGCACTTTCTCGATGAAGGTCCTCAATCATTTGTTGTAATTCCTCTCCATTGTTGCTCAATAGGACAATGTCATCTGCAAACCGAAGATTGCTGAGATATTCGCCATCGATCCTCACTCCTAATCCTTCCCAGTCTAAGAGCTTGAATACTTCTTCTAAGCATGCAGTGAATAGCATTGGAGAAATTGTGTCTCCTTGCCTGACCCCTTTCTTGATAGGAATCTTTCTGCTTTTCTTGTGGAGAACCAAGGTAGCTGTGGAATCATTGTAGATATTTGCCAAGATATTCACGTATGCCTCCTCCACTCCTTGATTACGCAATGCCTCTATGACTGCTGATATCTCTACTGAATCGAATGCCTTTTCATAATCTATGAAAGCCATATAGAGAGGTTGATTGTACTCCGCAGATTTCTCGATTACCTGATTGATGGCATGGATATGGTCCATCGTAGAATATCCCTTCCTGAAGCCCGCCTGTTCCCTTGGTTGACTGAAGTCAAGTGTTGTCCTGATTCTATTGGAAAATATCTTGGTGAATATTTTATACAATACTGAAAGCAAGCTAATGGGTCTGTAATTCTTCAGTTCTTTAACGTCTCCCTTCTTATGGATAAGTATAATGTTGGCGTTCTTCCAGCTCTCTGGTACACTTGAAGTTGTGAGGCATTGCGTATAAAGGGCCGCAAGCTTTTCAAGCATGATATCTCCTCCATCTTTGATTAAATCTACTGTTATTCCATCTTCTCCAGGCGCTTTTCCCCTGGTCATGTCTTTCAAGGCCCTTCTAACTTCATCGCTAGTTATAGAAGGAGCTTCTGTATCCGGTTCATCACTATTTCGAATGGAAGAAGCTTGGCTGTTTTGGCTACTGTACAGGTCAGTATAGAATTCTTCTGCTGCTTTTACTATGTCATCGAAATTGCTGATGATATTACCATGCTTATCTTTCAGTGCATACATCTTGCCTTGTCCTATGCCTAGTTTTCTTCTTACTGATTTCATGCTGCGTCCATATTTTACGGCTTCCTCAATTTTTCCCACGTTATAATTTCGAATATCCCTTACTTTCTTCTTGTTGATCAGTTTTGACAGTTCAGAGAATTCTATCTGATCTCTTGAGTTGGACACTTTCATGTTTTGTCGTTTCTTTATTAGGTCCTTTGTTTCTTGGGAGAGCTTCCCTACAGGTTGCTTTGGTGCCTTACCTCCCACTTCAATTGCTGCTTCTGAGATCAGCCTAGTTACGGTTTCATTCATTAGCTCTATGTTATCTTCATCTTCCTGTTCTAAAGCTGCATATTTGTTTGCGAGCACCAGCCTGAATTGGTCTGCTTTTACCCTTACTGCCTCTAGGTTGGCCTGTTTCCTCTTCACTAATTTCACTCTCTCTCTTCAAATTGAGAGAAATCCTAGACCTCACTAACCTATGGTCACTGCACTTCACCTTACCTAACACTTCTACATCCTGCACTATGCTTGGATCGGCAGAGAGTATGAAATCTATTTCATTCCTTGTTTCTCCATTAGGAGTTTTCCAGGTCCACTTCCTGTTGCTGCGCTTCCTGAAGAAGGTATTCATAATTCGGAGCCTATTCCTTTCCGCGAATTCTACTAACATCTCTCCTCTTGCATTCCTAGAATCGATGCCGTAGTTGCCAATGGCTTGCTCACCAACCTGCTTTTTCCCCACTTTTCCATTGAAGTCGCCCATGACTAAAGTATACCGAGTTTGCACCTTTCTCATTGCTAGTTCAACCTCTTCATAAAACTGTTCTATTTCTTCATCATCGTGACTAGAGGTTGGGGCATAGGCTTGTACTACCTTCATTTTGTACCTCCTATTCAGCTTTATTACGACGACTGCTACCCTTTCATTAATGCTGTAGAATTCATCAATGTTGCCCGCTACGTTGTTATGCACTAGAAATCCTACCCCGGATTCTTTCTTATCTGGAAGACCTCTGTAGCAGAGGACGTGGCCGTTAGTCAGTACTGTGTAAGCCTCACCAGTTCTTCTAACCTCACTAAGGCCAATAATATCCCAGGAAATGCCTGATAAGTCTTCAAATAGTCCTGCTAAGCTAGCCTCACTCGAGAGGGTGCGCGTGTTGAACGTTGCCAGGTTCAGTTTCCATTGGCGGCCTGCCTTGACCCAGAGATTCTTAGCACCCTCTGCCGCGTAGCAGGTCTGACCGCCGCCTTGGTCAGGTGCTCCGCAGCCACTGGGAACTGAGGGCCATGGGTTAATTGTCGGAGTCATGAGGGAGGTAGTGGCCGAATACTGCACCAGGGAGGCCAATTCCTGTTCTGGTGAGGGAGTGACTTTGATGAAGCTTAGTGGGCCTGCCTAGTTTGGTTGCACCTGAACTAGTATAGCCCCACTAGCTCTCGGCAATATGTATTTTTTTTCTTTGCCGGTGTCAGGCACCACTCCATGCCTGAAAATGTAGTGGAATGGAGCAGGATTCGAACTTACGACCTTCAGATTTGAAGTCGGGTGTTCTACCTCTACTCCACGCTACCACTTCACTGAGATGTACTGTGGGATATACCATAAGGCACCAACGATGCATCGTGGTGAAGCCCGAGGGAAGTTTATCGTTGTACTTGACGATAGTTTTAGAGAACGATGCTTATTGCCTGTCTGAAGGTAGTGTTGCAAGGTGGTGATAAGGGGCACGTGCAATATAACTGATGTGCGTTCTCAGGACTTCCACCTTAATGTGAGTTTGCCTTGAATGGTGCCGAGCAATCGCAATAGTTGCCTCTGTTGACGTGCATCTGGGCAAACCAAGGCAAACTCTGAGTGCTTGAGCTTGTGGTGCCTGCAGAACAGAAATATTTGTCTTGCAAGTGGTGCTCAGTACAGGTACACTGTATCTTAGAGAACCGAGAAAGAGAGCTCTGTAGAGTTTCAGCATTGCGTCTACTGACATCCCGCACGTCTTTCCTGTCAAGTATTTAAACAACTGGGAAGTTGCTGTCAGGCGCCGTTTCATGTAGGCCGTGTGTGGGCTCCAACAGAGGTCTCGGTCAATGATTACGCCAAGAAACCTGTGGGTTCCGGCATTGGAAATGATCCGGCCATTGACTGAGATGACATAAGGCGTCATTGGTTTGCGAGTATATGCCACTAGTGCACATTTTTCTGGTGATATGCTGAGACCTTGTTTACACAAGTTGCTCGCTGTCCAAGTTGCGGCTCTTTGAAGCCGCGCACGTATCAGAGGACATGTGACTGCTGAAGTCCAAACACAGATGTCGTCTGCGTATATTGAAATCTTGATGGTAGTTGGTAAGTATTCAGCAAGTCCAAGAAGAGCGAGGTTGAATAGCGTCGGGCTGAGAGCACCGCCTTGAGGAACGCCTCTGCTGGTATAGCGTCGCGTAGTCGGGCCATCGTCAGTTAACACAATGAATGGTCTTGCAGATAGGTAACTTGCAATCCACAAAAAGACTCGACCACCTAGGCCAACCGTCGCAAGAGCATCGAGAATGGCCTCATGTAATACGTTATCGTATGCGCGCTTCACATCTAAGAATAAAGGTACAGATAAACGCTTAAGGGACCTTTCGTGCTGAACATACGAAATGAGATCAACTACATTGTCGATGGAAGAGCGGTGACGCCGGAAATGAGCCATGGAATTCGGATAAATCTTGTAGTGTTCAAGGTATCATTCCAGGCGGCCAAGGATCATCCGTTCCATTATCTTTCCTACACAGCTGTCCAGCGCTATTGGGCGGAAAAGATCAGCTCGAGTGGGCATTTTCCCTGCTTCAAGAGTGGCACCAGGCGGCTTACTTTCCATTCGTCAGGAAGGTTTCCCTCCTGCCATGAGGAGTTGTAAAGACTGAACAATTCTCTCCGTGTGGATTCTCCGAGATAGCACAAGGCTCGGTATGATATACCATCTGGACCCGGAGATGAAGAGCGCCTGCAGAGAGCTAGTGCCGCCTCGAGCTCCTCGATTGTAAAAGGAAGGTCCATGCGGCAATCACGAAAACGGGGGACGTCACCTGGGGCTGGAGGATCTGTACGAGTCGCTTGGTCGGCGATCCGCGCACAGAAGCCTTCTGCGACATCGATGTCTGACCGCCCTTGGAAGAGCGCGAGCGCCTTGAATGGAAAACGCTGTTCCGGAAGGCAACGCCGACCTTACACCGTTTTCCAAATGTGAGACAGTGGCTTGCTGGGGTCTAGTCTTATACTTTTTCGCGCACGAAAAGGGACGAGGCACAGATGGACGACGCGGACACAGGGCTAACTTCCATGCACGATCTTCCATGCACGGACACTTCCATGCACGGACACAGGGCTAAGTTCATGCACGATATTGTTCTCGCAATGAACATGGCCTTCCTTGTGCTTTGTCTGGCAACTGGGCTTCTCAGAACCACAATAGCTGGCCTTGCACAAGTTGGACAGCTTCTTTGGCGCTGAAAAATGATGCTTACATTTGCGTTGTTGCCAATCTTCTTCAGCCTGTCTGAGATATCGTGGATTTACGGTATTATTAAGCGTTTCTGCTTCCTTCGGACAATTTCCGGTGAAGAGAACTGCTCATCCTTTTGCGCCCACGTCATGGTCTTAAGGAGACCTTCGGCTACAGCTGTGATGATATACTGCGGAAAACCAGCCTGTTTGAGGCGTAGCTGGGGGTCTAGTGTCAGGCAAAACGTTGCCCAACGTTCCAACGCTAATCTATCCATGCGACGCTGAATGTTCTTTTGCATCCTCCTGGCCGCCCTAAGGTCATGGATTGATTTTGTACACCGATATCGACGTTCCGCCCGGCGACAAAGTGCTCGAAGTCGCTCTAATTCTATGTCGAAGTCGTTTCGCGTGGAAGAGATCGTCATCATGCGAGTGGCGTTTTGCATCGTACTTTTAGTTATTTGCTCTATCCCAGACGGTAGTCCCTGGCGGCAAGCATCTTCCATGTCAAGTTAAAGGTCAGATTTCAAGGTTTCAAGGTGAATCGTCCAAATGGTCTTCCGTGGACCAGATCTAGACGACAAGCCTTTGATAAGATAGGTGGGAATGTGATCACTCCCATGTGTCTCAATATCTGGAAACCATTTCACACATCTGGCGAGAGAGCTACAGACGAAAGCAGCTGCCGTATGTCACGCCTCGAAGAAAGGTGAGGCAACCATCGTTCAGGAGCGTAAGGCCATAGTTGTTGGCGATGCTTGCTAAACTTCTTCCTGTTGTATTTGTCCTTGTACTTCCCCATGCCGGATGGTGTGCATTGAAATCTCCAGTGATGGACCATGGGGCAGAACAAACACTCAAGATATCTGCTAATCTTTTATTGCGATAGCAATTATAGGGACACTCCAAAGCAGATTTCTGCCGTCGGCGTCGCTGTGAGGTTCCGTATGACGTCACAAGAGATGAAATCGTCGCCGCGCGCCGCCTAACGCTGTATGTGCGAGTGAAAGGGCGCGAGGGACGCGCGCTTTCACGGGGACTGAACGCACGGCGGAGAACAAACGTGCGTTCTGCGCCGTGCTCCCTTAAGGGCTGCAGAAGTAGGCGTCTCTTTCCTCCTTTACAATCACCTGTATGTAGAGCAAACGCACCTTCTTCCGACGCGTGAAAGGCCGTGGGTTGGGGGGGGGGGAAGGGAGGCGACGTTTAGCTGCGGCACCAAGTGCCTATTTATATCAGAGGCTCCGGCAACAGTCCCCAACGCCGCACGCATTTTGTGCGAACGCGGGCAAAACGCGGACGGCGTCGACAAGAGATCTGCGTGTTGCCGGTGCTGCTGCATGTCCAAGTTTATACAGCTGATAAAGCTACTATCATTACTCCGTATAGCTCTCTACAAATTTGCCATCGCAATTGATGCTTCGCCTTTCAGGTGAAACTGCGACACCTTTTTGTAGCGTTAGCTACACTGGCCTAGCCAAGCCCGTTTCGCGCGGCACATCAAGAGCCGTGCTGCGCATGCGCAAGGATCAGTGATGTCACACGGCTTGCGCACCAGTGCCACCGGAGCCGGCACCTCTCGCGCACTCCGCCGCCGCCGCGCGCGACTCACCGCCGCCGGTCTGCGCATTCCAGAGGAGTGACGTCGTAGCCGTGGTAGACGCACTGGCGCCGGCGCGCGCTCGCTCTGCAGTCGCCGTCTGACACTGCGCTGGAGCCGCTGCGCTTCTGACTGGCGTTTGCCAGTGTGGTATAGCCATGGAGAAGGAGAGCGCAAATGCTGCTCAACAGCGCAGAAGAACGGAGAAGCTTGACTCATCGGATCCCGAAGTTGTTGCCTGGCAATTAGCGCTTGAGCGTAGGAGGAATGAATGCATGTGCGACATAATACGTATACCACGTGTGTGTCATTGGAGCAGCAGTAAGCATGACAATCAAGCTAATCCTTGACAATCAAGACAACCAGGAATGCTAAGAATAATCAGCTGAACCTTTGGTAACGCTACGTATATCCTGGCATAGCCGAGCTAAGCCACTGCAACTTTTTTTGTATCAAAATTGCCTGAGTGCGATATATCCACGCCGATGAGAGCAAACAAGAGTTTGTTGTTTTTAACTGTGATGCATACTGTCGCATACTGTTTTAACTGTCGGAGGGTCAGGGCGTACAGCGGAAACCAAGGGCGACAGCTCGTCTTTGATTATGTCTCGTAGCCTACTGGACGTAGAGTGAGCTGGAGGAACAGCAGAGCACGACAGGCCTTGTGCTTGACGCTCTTCGCGGATCAGAGCCGAAATCAACGTGCGGAAATCGGCATCCGAAGAAGGTCGCGTGTTACAGACGTCTGGCTGTAACCGGATGGCTTGTAGTGTGTCCAGATGCTGGCCGGTCGCGATGACATCGTCTACGGTGGTGGGGTTCTTAACTGCCAGTGCGTTAAAACGTGTCCAATGCCTTTTAAAATGTGTCGAACGCGGCGGCAAAGGAAAAGGACGTCTTCAATGTACGAATTGTACGTCTCCCCTGGTTGTTGCATGCGCGCATCAAGCTGCCGCTTTGAAACTTCAGAACGGTTGGATGGCGTTCCGAACATCTTCCGGACTTGGTGCTGGAAGGTGGTCCAATCGGGCAAGGCGCTCTCATGTTAAAGAACTATGTCTTCGCGACATGGGACAGGTAGAAGGCGACGTGGCGAAGTTTTTCAGTGTCGTCCCAGTGGTTGTACTCACTCACTCGGTCATAGTTCTCCAGCCAGTCCTCGACGTCGTCGCGCGGGTGACCAGAGAATATAGTGGGGTCACGCTGCGGGGCGGTAACGGTCCATACGGAGGCAGCTGGTTGGGGGGCAGCAGGGGTGATGCCGGAGGCTCCGGGTGGCGGTACTTGGATCATGGCAGTGCACAGGCGGAGCAAGCGGCGACCCGAACGAAGCTCCAGTGGAACTCGACGTCGTAGAGGTCTAGGGGATCGAAAACAATCTCCACCACTTTGTAAGGCAGCAGCACAGCTGTTGTCTCGTCTTCCTTATTCGGCTGAGCCACGCGCTGAACGAAGACGACGCGCATCGTGATGATGATTATGTACAGGTGAAGAAGATGAAGGATGAATATTTTGCTCACAATATATTGATTATAGTCGTGGGGCGCAATTGGTTGCAAAACATAGGTAAGTTCTCTAAGAACAAAAGCGAGAGAAAATTTACTAGTAGAGCATACGGGGTAAGAATAGTAATTTAATGGGCTGCATAAACTTGGAGATATTCACTTACTAAGTGAATTAACAAGCATGGTGTCAGCCTGCCCAAGCAAACATGAATAGATCACACTCGATAACCGCAGACAAGCACTGTCAAAGCGCTGGCGTGAGCAAGCGTGGCGGCATGCAGTGACCGAGGGTTCGTGTGGTCTATCGGTCTATCGCTTCAACCGAAACTGAGTGGCGAAAGCACAGCGCATACAAAGGTCAAGGCCGTGTGGAGATTGCTTTCAAGATACGGTGCACGCGACAGCCCATAAACAGCGCAAAGTACAAGTACGCAGTTCCTGGCAGAGGAGAAGCCGCGCACCCTCCCTCGCTGCCTTCCCGCTTTCCTCTTTTCGCGTGGGAGATTCAGTCGCCAGTTCCCCTTGCGCCCGGTCGCAAGATACGCATTTATTGCCGCAGCTAAAGGTCGCCTCTCCTCCCTCACTCTCTCCCTCGCATCCCCCACGGCCTTTCGCACGAACGGAGACGTCGTGTTGGCTCTCCGCCGTGCGTTCGCTCTCCGTGAAAGCGCGCGTCCCTCGTGCGCTTTCACTCTCACATACAGCATACGGCACGGGGCGACGAGTTTATCGCCGTCGGACTTTATACGGAACCTCACGGCGACAACGACGACGACGGCAGGAACGCGCTTAGAGTGTCCATATAATTGTCATCGAAAGAAAATGTGAAAGCCCTAGAATCGTTTACAGCGAAGCTGTTAAGGGCTCACCTTTCGATCGTCGCGTCCGGCAATACAAAAAAAGAACTCTCATTGGCTGTATGCTGTATGTGCGAGTGAAAGTGCGCGAGGGCGAGGGACGCGCGCTTTCACGGGGAGTGAACTCACGGCGGAGAGCAAACGCGATTCCCCAGTGGAAGGGGAGGGCATCGAGGCACCCTAGACCATAGAGTTTCACACTATAAAACCTAGAGGGAAATGTGGCGCTGCTGCGCCGTGGTATGCAAGGGAATGTCGGTATATTGGGGATTCGGAATGCCATCGTTCTTGGAGAGCCAGAACTCCTTGAAGACGCGCCTGGCTAGCACCGTTCCGTCTGTCACAATGATTCTTTTCCTGATAAATCAGGACGTAAAACACTACTTTAGCTTTATTATTACAGAAAAAACATGTTTTGTTTAATTTTGATGACATACTATTGGATGGACAATTCTATGAAACGTAAAAAGTATCAGCTGGCCGCTAAAGTTGGAGGGAAGACGACAAGATTCTCGCTCGCTTTGGAACAACTTGTTATCTGTTCTTGCTTTTCTTCGCTTGATGCTGCATTGTATGTGAGTAAACTTTATTGAGAGATGCAATATGGGTGAATCAAAGCCTTTTATGTAGATTTTACTTTATGAACGCGTTATTTGTGTAGCCATATCCACGTTTTAGACGAAGCCTCGTACAACACCAGCCAACACAAGCCTCGCAGACACATATCCCGTCATTCCCATGAGGGCACGGCAGCCCTTTAAGAAACTCGCATAGACGGTGGCGCCAGTTTACCCTCTAGGTGTTATAGTGAGAAACTCTATGCCCTAGACTGTGCGTGTGCATACCCACTCTCCCACTGCGGCGCATGCGCGCAGCTCTGCCGGCCTCTGCCCCGACTCTCTCTGGGCTCTCGCGGCCTCTCCCCTAACAGTGTCGACAACGGCCTTTAGCCGTTCGTCACGTAGCCAGCGTTTTGACAGCGGTTGTGTGCGGTCACACAACGCGCACAACTGTTGTCGACGGCGGCAGCGTTTTGGCCGTGTTCGCAACGAACGCGCGCGGCGTTGCTAGCGTGTTTATGAAGAACATGCCAACCTTTGTCGACACCCTATGGCGGTGTACCGTAGCGACCATAACACGATCCCTGTGGTCACTAAATAAATGAAAACCACCGGATCATATATATTTCTCATTCTTTATTAGTTCAAATAACCAATTACACCATCACATCTTAATAGTAATAATTGAAAACACATAATTACCACCATAGCACAGCTTCGATGGTCTTTCATCTCCACCCCAGTGGAAGGGCTGACAGTTTCTTAGATGCGAAGCATCTTGTGGTCGGGGTTATGTCACTCCCTCCCTCCCTCCCTCCCTCCCTCCCTCCATCCATCCAACCGCCGTGCGTCCACACCCCTACAGCGCATGCACATCCTCCTCCTCCTCCTCTCCTCTCCTTGTCTCATCTCCTCTGCTCCGGCATTCCTCCTCTCCTCTCTGACGCTCCTCTCCTCTCCGGATTGCGCAACGAATGGCAACACCTGCGGCTCCGCGCGCGATAATACGAAGCCGCTTAGGTTAGAGGCGCGACGGTAGGGGCTCCAGAGGCACCGGCAGCAGTCACCAACGCCGCGCGCGTTCGGTGCGAAGGCGGGCAAAACGCCGACGGCGTCGACAACAGTTCTGTGCGTTGCTGGTGCTGCTGCATGTGGGTCATTCCACGCGGAACGTCCCAGCCCAAAAAGCGACCATCGTTGATTTTCTTGAAAAAAATTGGGCTACATGGCTATTGTGTGAATAAGGTTTGACCAAAGTATTTTGGTCGAAAAAAAATTTTTTCATCATGTGAGTGCTCTGAATTTTCTGCGAAGAAGGATTAGTTGGTTGGAGGTAAATTTTTTATTCAAGTCTGAAAGTAGGTGTAATAATAAATTTTATTTTAGAGTAATCTAGAGGCATCCTTCTTTCATATAATGTGATAAGTAGATGCATTTTAGAAATTATCGTGTTTATTTGGCTCAGTAAAAAAGCAAAAAATGTTGCGTTTTCAGAAATTTTTTTCACATAAACTGCGCAAACTTTTCAACCACAATATTTTTTCTGCCTTTTTGCATGTTCCATAGTGTATGCTAAAAATAATTTGAAATTCCTAAGGCACATATTTAAAAAAGAGCACCTCCAAAGTTGGCAAAAAATGGATTTTTTGTGAGATTCAGGCCACATTTAAGCC
This sequence comes from Dermacentor silvarum, assembly GCF_013339745.2. Taxonomy (NCBI): domain Eukaryota; kingdom Metazoa; phylum Arthropoda; class Arachnida; order Ixodida; family Ixodidae; genus Dermacentor; species Dermacentor silvarum. The sequence goes on along the minus strand of NW_023606674.1, from coordinate 29,636 downwards.
TTAAGGCGCTCTAGATAAAAATATGTCAGATAGCTCAATATGCGCATAGAACTCTTAGCTTGTGATTTAGAAGCTTTTATTCGAGTAAATTTTGTTTGAAGCGAGAAAAAAAAATTTGAAGTCAGCAATGAATATCATCAGTAGTCACTGCGTTCGTGCCGCCGCTCCCCTCGTCGTCCGCGCGTTGTCGGCTGCGCGTCGCCGTCTGCCGACCAGCAGACGGCGGCTAGTATATGGGGTGGTCATTTTTAAGATTTATGGAATTTTTAAAAATCGCCTGTAGCAGATATCATAATTCTAGTCATTGAGCTGGATTGTTCTGACGCGGACAATACTTGCATGAGAAATCGAAATGCATATTGAATAATTAAACAAACAAATGCTAATTACCTAATAATTTCTTCATGACGCATATTGCAATTTACAAATTGCAGCCGCCAAGTTTGAAAGAGGCATCCACTTGAAATTAATTTCCAGGATGACACCAATTTTGAGGTGTTATTTCCTAAAGTGTGGGATGAAATAGGTGGGCGTACCGGTTACTTTTGTGCTTCAATGCACAGATTAGCATTTTGTTAAATAAATCGAAGTTTCGCTTGAAAGCGAAGTATCGATTGCCATAGCAAATTAGTGGACAGCTATAGGAAAATCTGGAAATTTGCAGGTGCAAGTTGGAATCCGCTAGCGCAAGACAGGAGTAATTGGAGTTCGCAGGGAGAGGCCTTCGTCCTGCAGTGAACATAAATATAGGCTGCTGCTGATGATGATAATAGGACGCAAGGATAGTAGTTTTATCGGCCGTATAAACTTGTAAACATAGGCATACGAAGTAAATTAAGAAGCATGGTGACACGCGTGCACAAGCAAACACGCACACCTCTCACTCGATGACCGCGGGAACTCGCTGTCAAAACGTTGGTGTGGGGTAGCACGGCAGCAGCACCCGGAGTAGAAGGCTTCTCCCTTCTACGTGCGGAGTAGGGAGGGGGGGGGGGGCGTTCTACTCCGGGCGGCTTGTATCTTGAAAGCGATCTGCGTCGTGGACCGAGTCCGCCCTGCGCTGTGATTTCGCAGCTTAGTTCGCGTTGATGGGAGTGCCAGCACGAAGGTCAATTCGCCGGCTGCTGTTGCCGCGCTGCCTCGCCCGAACGCTTGGACAGCGAGTTCCCGCGGTCATCGAGTGAGATGTGTTCATGTTTGCGTGTGCACGCGTGTCACCATGCTTGGTAATTTACTTAGTATGCCTATGTGTACAACTTTACACGGCCGATAAAACTAGTACCCTTACGTCCTATCATCATAAGCCTATATTTATGTCCACTGCACGACAAAGGCCTCTCCAATTACTCCTGACTTCCGCTAGCTGATTTTCATCTTGCGCTTGCAAATTTCCTATTTTCCTATAGCTTTCCACTAATTTGCTATGGCAATCGATACTTCGCTTTCAAGCGAGACTTAGATTTATTTAACAAAATGCTAATCTGTACATTGAAGCACAAAAGTAACCGGAACGCCCACCTATTTCGTCCCACACTTAAGGAAATAACACCTCAAAATTGGTGTCATCCTGGAAATTAATTTCAAGTGGATGCCTTTTTAAACTTGGCGGCTGCAATTCGTTAATTGCATTATGCGCCATGAAGAAATTATATTAGGTAATTAGCAGTTGTTTGTTTAATTATTCAATATGCATTTCGATTACTCATGCGAGTATTGTCCGCGTCAGAACAATCCAGCTCAATGGCTAGAATTATGATATCTGCTTCAGGCGATTTTTAAAAATTCCATAAATGTTAAAAATGACCACCCCATATACTAGCCGCCGTCTGCTGGTCGGCAGACGGCGACGCGCAGCCGACAACGAGCGGACGACGAGGGGAGCGGCGGCACGAACGCAGTGCCTACTGATGATATTCATTGCTGACTTCAAAAAATTTTTTTCTCGCTTCAAACAAAATTTACTCGAATAAAGGTTTCTAAATCACAAGCTAAGAGTTCTGTGCGCATATTGAGCTATCTGACATATTTTTATCTGGAGCGCCTTAAGGCTTAAATGTGGCCTGAATCTCACAAAAAATAAATTTTTTGCCAACTTTGGAGGTGTTCTTTTTTAAATATGTTCCTTAAGAATTTCAAATTATTTTTAGGATACACTATAGCAACATGCAAAAAGGCAGAAAAAATATTGTGGTTGAAAAATTAGCGCAGTTTATGTGAAAAAAATGTGACAGTTTCGCCCTAAGGGCGAAGCAATGAATGCGATAGCAACACAGCAATGTCATACGGAGTAAGGTGAGCGGTTTTGGTAGCAATATGAATTGTAGTAAACATGAGCTGATTAAGTAAGCAGGTGTGCTGCGGCGTAAGTAGACCGACATGAAGGGAGACTCGATGACCACGAGAAGGCGCGTGTGAAACGGTGGTGTTGATGAGAAGCGCTTCCCGTGGGCAGCGCGTGCGAAGGGACACACCTGTAGCGCTGCACTGCCGATCCGGGCAGCATTGCATGTGTAGCGTGCGTTGGAAAATGTGGCCCGACTATTACTAACTGAATGAACAAGCGTGGTGTGAGCGCGCACAAACAAACATGAATAGATCACACTGAATGACTGCAGACAACGACTGTCAAAACGCTGGCAGCAAGCGCATACGCCGCAGCAACGGGCGAAGGTACGTGCAGTCTATCGCTTCAACGAAAACTGAGCGGCGAATGCACGGCGCATAAAGGTCAGAGCCGTGTGGAGATAAGAGACGGTGCGAGCGAGCGACGAGCGCGGTTGTTGGCAGAGTGGAAGTGCCCCCCCCCCCCCCGCTCCCTCCGGCGCTGGCTTCCCGCTTCCTTGCTTGCGCGTGGGAGATTGAGTGCGTTCGCTCTCCGTGATAGCGCGCGTCCCCGCACGCTTCCGCTCGGGCATACGGCCCGCGGCGAAGATTTTATCTATAGGGAACCTCACGGCGACGGCGACGACGACGGCAGAAATCCGGTTGAAGTGTCCATATAATTGCTATCGCAATAAAAATTTCTGAAAACGCAACATTTCTTGCTTTTTTACTGAGCCAAATAAACGCGATAATTTCTAAAATGCATCCAGTTCTCACATTATATGAAAGAAGGATGCCTCTAGAATACTCTAAAATAAAATTTGTTATTACACCTACTTTAAGGCTTGAATAAAAAAATTTTCCTCCAACCAACTAATGCTTCTTCGCAGAAAATTCAAAGAGCACTCACGTGATGAAAAGCATTTTTTTCGACCAAAATACTTTGGTGAAACCTTATTCACACAATAGCCATCTAGCCCAATTTTTTTTCAAGAAAATCAACGATGGCTTTTGGGCTGGGACGTTTCGCATGGAAAGACCCATGTCCAAGGTCATACGGCTGATAAAACTACCTTGAGTCGACCCCTTGGCTGCTTCGCATACTACTCAGGGTTCCCCTATGGGAAGATGGTGGAATTTTTTTTATTATTTAACTGTCTCCTATTTCCCCGACGCGCGCGCGTGTACAAAACGCATTAGGGAGGCAATGGCCCAATTTGACCTGCCGAGGATTCCAGCGCCATCTGGATATAATTTTCGCAAGTAAACTACCCGAGGGCGCAGCTGTAGGACTGTTAGGAATGCTGGAAAAGTGGTTTGTGTTTGAGTTTCCTCATAACGGAATTATGGTTTCGCGTACATTCAAATTACAAACCGACGCCACCATGTCTGTAGGTTGTGGTTAAGTCGTATATTACAGTTTTCCTGACGGATTTCACTGTGAAAACTTCAATTTTTGTTCACCAAAGTCTTGCACCTTTTGGAGGGCCTGCGCAGTTGGGATGTTTCGGGATGATTGTCTCCGCCACGTGCGCCGACATCGCACGCCGACGCCGGATTTTTAGATGCGAAGCAGCTTATGGCGGGGGCTTTGTCCGTCCCTCCTTCCGTCCCGCGGCGTCCCACACCCCCACAGTGCATGCGCGTCCCCTCCCCTCTCTCTTCTCTCCTACGCTCCCCCCTTTCTCTCGACTAGGAATCCTCTACTCTACGGAGCGGCGCCTGCGTCCCATACCCCCATAGCGCAAGCGCGTCCCCTGCCCCTCTCGGTCCTCTCCTACGCTCCCCCCTTTCTCTCCTCAAGGAATCCTCTACTATACGGAGCGGCGCCCGCGTCCCATACCCCCACAGCGCATGCGCGTCCCCTCACCCTCTCTTTCCTCTCCTACGCTCCCCCTTTCTCTCCTCTAGGAATCGTCTACTCTACGGAGCGGCGCCCGCGTCCCCCGCGTCCCATACCCCTACAGCGCATGCGCATCCCCTCCCCTTTCTCTCGTCTCCTACGCTCCCCCTATCTCTCCTCTAGGAATCATCTACTCTACGGAGCGGCGCCCGCGTCCCATAGCAGCACAGCGCATGCGCGTCCCCTCTCTCTCCTCTCCTACGCTCCCCTTTTTCTCCTCTAAGAATCCTCTACTCTACAGAGCGGCGCCCGCGCCCCATACCCCCACAGTGCATCCGCGTCCCCTCCCCTCTCTCTTATGCTACCCCTTTCTCTCCTCTAGGAATCCTCTACTCTACGGAGCGGCGCCCGCGTGCCACACCCCCACACTGCATGCGCGTCCCCTCCCCTCTCTCTCCTCTCCTACGCTCCCCTTCTCTACTCTAGGAATCCTCTACGGAGCGGCGCCCGCGTCCCATACCCCCACAGCGCAAGGGCGTCTTCTCACCCTCTCCTCTCCCACGCTCCCCCTTTCTCTCATTTAGGAATCCTCTACTCTACGGAGTGGCGCCCGCGTCCCACACCCCCACAGTGCTAGCGCGTCCCCTCCCCTCTCTCCTCTCCTGCGCTCCCCGCTTTCTCTACTCTAGGAATCCTCTACGGAGCGGCGCCCGCGTCCCATACCCCCACAGCACAAGCGCGTCTTCTCCCTGTCTCCCTCCTCTCCTATGCTCCCCCATTTCTCTCCTTTAGGAATCCTCTACTCTACGGAGCGGCGCCCGCCTCCCATACCCCCACAGTGAATGCTCGTCCCCTCCCCTCTCTCTCCTCTCCTACGCTCCCCTTCTCTACTCTAGGAATCCTCTACTCTACGAAGCGGGGCGCACGACAGGTAGTGCGAAAGCTGCATACTCCGCTGGGGGCGCCACGGTAGTTCCGCTGTATGAAAATGACGGAGCGCGCGCGCCTCATTCTCTCTCCTGTGCAGCGCCGCGATAGAACGCGGTCTTCAGCGTGCTGCGACAAGAGTTCGTACCGGCGAACCACGGTGAATTCATGGTGTGCTCAACTTGCAAGGAGGCGTTAACGTCGGGCAAGGTGCCGGTGATGAGCGTGACCAACGGCAACCGCTGCCCAGCGAAATCCGAGCATTTGCCCAAGGTGAAACCGGTCGAAGAACGGCTCATCGCGGCGCGTCTGCCGTTCATGAGCACTCGACGCCTCACGCATCTGCCCGCTGCTTCGCATCCACACATAGTTCCCTTTAGCGGGAGATGGAGTGATTCTTTAGGACAATTGGCCCCTAACGCTGTCGCGTGAAAAAATGTCGCAGTTTCACCCGAAAGGCGAAGCATCAATTACGATAGCAAATTAGTAGAGAGCCATACGGAGTAACGATAGTAGTTGTATCAGCTGTATAAACTTGGACATGCAGCAGCACCAGCAACTCGCAGAACTGTTGTCGACGCCGTCGGCATCTTGCACGCGTTCGCACCGAACGCGCGCGGCGTTGGTGACTGTTGCGTCACCAACTCTGGGGGCGGCTCAGAGGTTTTCGAGAAGATCAGAACGGTACACTCGTCGAGCAGCGTCGGAAGGCTATACCACCTTCTCGCCTCCCAACGTTTTTATAAAATTACGCATTTGGTGCCGCAGCTAAAAGTCGCATCCCCTCCCTCCCTCCAGTCCCCCCCCCGGCTTTACGCGCGACGGAAGAAGTTGCGTTTGCTCTATATATATATATATATATATATATATATATATATATATATATGGTGGTTGTAAAGGAGGAAATAGACGCTTAATTCTGCAGTCCTTCAGGGAACATGGCGGAGAACGCGCGTTCGATCTCCACCATGCGTTCGCTCCCTCTGAAAGTGTGCGTCCCTCACGCGCTTTCACTCGCACATAGAGCATACGGCGCGCTGCGACGATTTAATTGCCGTTGTCTTCATACGGAACCTGACGGTGACGCCGACGGCAGAAATCCGTTTTCAGTGTCCATATACTTGCTATCGCAATAAAAGCTACTGCCCGTGCCACGAATGTCCTTCAAACCGATGTTGCCACACTGTCGCTAAAATTTATTCCGTCACGCGCAAAAGCGCCTTCGCGGCTTGCTCGGTGCACTTCTCGGCTGATTTCATTGACCGCAAAAACCATTGCCTTAGCTAGTGTCCGAATTTCCGTGTTTACTGCAAACGCCGCCCTTTCAATTAAATACCCGTGCCTTTCAACCTCTGGCACCGTGCACACAGCGACTTGCATTATCTTTTAAACATTACGCATGTGTGGTAACCCATCTGGCTATTTGCTTCGCGATCCCGGTCCCCCGTATTTGCAGTACTTCAATCACTCCACCCATTATCGCCTCTCCTCCAGTATGTCCAACATGTGTTCCTTGGCTTTCGCTATCACTTCCCTAATCGGATTTCCCGGAAGTGCGCTAATCTGGACTCGCTGGCCTGCACCGACCCTCTCTATTATCGCCGATTCTACGTTACGCATGTCTGAATCGCCAACAAAGACAACTCGACGCATTTCCTCCTCGTCGCCGCCGAAAGTTGCACTGAAGGCCGCAATGTCTACCCCTCTGGTTTTATCGCTACCCTTCTCTTTGGCGTCTTCGCCCACGGCCGGCTCGTTAGTGGTAGCCACCTCGTGAGCATCACTGACGTGTCCGCCAGTGCTTTCCGGCGGGGTGGTTTCGGATTCCTTACGTGTTCTCATCTTCGAAGCCAGCGCCGTTCGCGGTGCTCGCATCGAAGCGTTCACCGCTGTAGCGCGGGTAACAACAACAGACTCAGTAGGTGCAAGCAGTGGAATGCTTTATTGAAGATAGCGTGGCTGCTTTTATTCTCTGTGCATCAGCACGAGCATGCGCACTTCGGGTTGCGATAAACGGGCTTGCGTTGTCGCGATACGGCACTTCCTCCCCTTTAGAAGCCTAGCCTGTCGGGAGGCCTCCTTGTGCGCGTAGAACGCCTAGGAAGTCCTAAGCCCGCCGGTACACTGGAGGTTACTTCACTGGAAGTCAGGGGTGTACCAAGTGATCCGTCTGATGATGGTTCAGCGTCGTCCACTGGAGAGGGTTGATCACTCTCTGTGACTTGGTTGTCTCCGGGCCGTGTTGCGTTGAATTCTTGCTTTACGTCATCCGCTGCGAGTCGTGGCCGCACTTGGTCCACGTGACGGCGCTGCACCCCTCCTGTGGTGTCCACCGTGACCATACGCCTACCTCTTGTTGACGTCACCGTGTCGGGTAACCATCTCTGGCCAGCGTGATTATACTGCCGTGACCAAACAGGCGCTCCCCGTAAAAAGACTTGTGACAACGGTGCCGGGGGTCTGCTCACCGTGGGATCCCGTGCCACCTCTTCCTCTGGAAAATGTGCGCTTAGGCGGGTCCTGGGTAGAAAACCCAGCAACATCTCGGTGGGCGACTTGCCATCTCGAGTCGGTGTTGCCCTGTAGCGTAGCAAGAACTTGGAAATACAATTGAGCAGACTTCCATCCTTATTTTTCTTGATACCTTCCTTAATGGTGCGCACTGCACGCTCCGCCAATCCATTTGACTGTGGATAGTATGGAGCGGAGATAACATGACACACATGGTTATCTTTGAAAAATCTTTCAGTCACTGAACTGTTAAATTGTGGCCCATTGTCGGAAACGACTGTATGGGGCAGACCAAAACGCGCGAAGATCCCTCGCAATACTTCGACTGTAGTTTCTGCACTTGCTGTCTTAAGGGGTACTGCCTCTATCCATTTGTTTCCGCATCTACCACCACCAAGATCATGTGACCTTCCACTGGCCCTGCATAGTCGATATGCAGGCGAGACCATCGTTTGGTGGTTTTCGGCCAGCTTGAAGGGACCTGTTCCGCTGGCATGGGCCAACATTGCACGCATTGCTGGCAGCTTTGTACCAGCTTCTCTATGTCGTGGTCCAATCCGGGATATCAAAACATCGTACGGGCCTAGGCGCTTCATTGCAGTCATGCCTGGGTGGGTGTCGTGAAGTTCTCTCAGAATAGGTACCCGCACGGTCTCGGGCAGCACCACACGATGACCACAGTATATTAGACCTTTGCTCACAGTGAGTTCGTATCTGCGGGTGAAGTACGGCTGAAGGCACTGTTGCTCCGGCCCCAGCTGGTTTGGCCAACCACGAAGAATCCACGTCTTCACCTGTCGGGAGAAGCATGTCCTCGCTCGTGCTGTCTGCAAACTGCTGCGCGCTAAGATAGAAATCTGTCAAAGCTTGCGCATGTAGCACATATTCGACGGGATCATCTTTACCAGGGTGCCCTTTGCTCCGGCAGCGGCAAGCGGCTCAAAGCGTCGGCATTCGCGTTCAATGACCCTTTCCGGAATTCTATGTCATACTGATACGCTGATAAAAGGAGCGCCCAACGCTGTATCCTGGCCGCCTGCCATCTGTGGAATTGGTTTCTCGGGATGGAACAGCCCTGTCAACGGTTTATGATCCGTTATCAAACAAAATTTATTACCGAAAAGATAGTCTCTGGACCTTGTCACCCCGAAAACTAGGGCGAGTGCTTCCTTTTCCAGTTGCGAGTAATTGCGCTCCGCCGGCGTCAAGGTTCTAGAGCGAAAAGCTATGGGATAGTCTTCGCCCTTGATGCGGTGGGACAGCACTGCGCCCAAACCGACCGATGATGCATCAGCATTCCAGTCGAAGGGGTTTTCGCGGGTCATAGTGGACAAGAAATTTAGCCTTGCCTAAGGCACCCTTTGCTTCTTGAAATGCGCTGTCCTGCGATGGCCTCCATTGCCATAACACCCCCTTTGCCAGCAAGCGATATAAGGGAGCCAGCGTCGTTGACAAGTTGGGCAAGAATTTAGCATAATAAGTAACCAAGCCCAAGAAAGATTTCAGCTGGCTTACCGATGTTGGCTTCGGCGCGGCCAGTACCGCCTCGAGGTTATCTTGCAGAGGATGCAGACCTTTGGCATCGATGCGGTGCCCCAGAAACGACACTTGTGCTTCCGTGAACCGGCACTTGGCTTTGTTCAACTTCAAGTTGTGTTCACGAAGCCGCTGAAACACCTGCCGCAGTACCGATGTGTCGTTTTCCTTCTCTGCCACAATGATGTCGTCGAGGTACACTTGAACATTCGGCAAACCTTGCAAAATCGATTCCATGCGTCGCTGGAACAAGGCGGGGGCTGAAGCAATTCCAAATGCTAGGCGATTGTAGCAGTAAAGGGCCCGGTGTGTGTTGAGTACCGCGATCTTTCTAGCTTCGTCGTCCAGCGGCAGCTGATTGTACGCGTTGCGCAGGTCCAGAGTGCTGAAGACTTCGCCTCCAGAAAGCGCCGCAAATACGTCTTCAACTTTGGGCAGGGGATACTGTTCCAAGTGCGACGCCGGGTTGACTGTCAACTTGAAATCGCCGCACAATCGTATATCGCCGTTCTTTTTTGCTACCGGCACCACCGGTGTTGCCCAATCTGAAAGGCTTATCGACGAAAGCACTCCGTCTTGTACAAGACGGTCGATCTCGGCTGAAACCTTGGAGCGCATGGCATAAGGCACTGTACGTGCCTTACAGAAACGTGGGCGGACTCTTTCTTAAGGTGTAATTGCACAGGGGGGCCCTTGCAACAGCCAAGCTTGTTCTCGAAAAGATCGGAAAATTCATCGAGCAGAGGCGCCATCTTGTTATCACGAACAACATTTACACTCGAGGTGGTTCCAGTGTCCCAGAAGGACACACCCGCCTTACGGAAGGACTCTATTGACACGTACACATGTTTATCTTTCACCGGTAGCCGCTTTCAACATTGGCTGACAAATGTTAAACGTTATCGCTCGGCGCAGGACGCGCCTGCATTGGAAGCTTCTCGGACGTTATCAATGCTTCTATCCGTCGTCTGTGGTCGCCGAGGCCCATGTAATCTGATTGTATGAGCGACGCGAATTATCTAGAACTTTCTGGAAGACACGCGGGCATCAGGGATTAATCTGGAACCTTCGATGACTCAGGTATAAAAGCCGACGCGTTTCGCCGCTGATCAGATTTTCGACGATCGCCGACTGTGTTCGCCGCTATCGTTGTGCTTTGAGTGTAGCTTGCTTTTGTGGGCACAGGTTCGCCCAATAAACAACCAGTTTCGTCATACACAGTTTTGTGACTGTTTTCTCTACCGTCACTACTACGTGACATCTGGTGGAGGTGCTAGTTCGTTCATGCACCGAACGCCCCCGCAAAGCCGCGACCCAAGCCCGAAACCGGAGAACGAGACCAACGTCGCCAAGGACCAGCGAGCTAGCCGTAGGCAGCAAGGACTTGTGCCGGAGTTCGGACTTCTTCCCGAAAAGACCACTGCAATCAAGGCCAAGTCAACGACCTCAATGGCAGCCCCAGCGTCCCCCATCCTGCTGCAACAACCTCGGGAGCCCCCGACCTTCCGTGGATCATCGGCTGAAGACCCTGAAACCTGGCTGGAGACATACGAGCGGACCGCGACGTTCAACAAATGGAGCGACGAAGACAAGCTACGCCATGTCTATTTTTCGTTGGATGACGCTGCTCGGACGTGGTTTGAGAACAGAGAGACCACCCTGGTTACGTGGGACCTTTTTCGTGAAAACTTCGTGAGGACCTTCACGAGTGTCGTACGAAAGGAGAGGGCAGAGGTTCTCTTAGAAACCAGAGTGCAGTTGCCGAACGAGAACATCGCGATCTTCACGGAGGAGATGACTCGCCTCTTCCGCCACGCCGACCCCGACATGTCTGAAGAAAAGAAAGTTCGGTTCTTGATGCGGGGTGTCAAAGACCAACTATTCGCCGGATTGATGCGCAACCCGCCCAAGACTGTCGCCGAATTTCTTTCCGAGGCTACAACGATCGAGAAGACGCTTGAAATGCGCGTCAGGCAATACAACCGCCGTGCCCTGACCAACTACGCCGACGCTCAAGCGCTAGGCGCCGACGACCTGCGCGAGACCATCAGAGCGGTCGTTCGCGAGGAGCTGCAGAAGCTCTTTCCCAGGTCGCAGCCTCACGTGGCATCTATCGCCGACGTCGTCAAAGACGAAGTTCAGCGCTCACTTGGAGTTCCCGATGTGCAGCCACAATCGCCGCAACCCCAGCCGGAAGCGCTGACCTACGCCGCCGTCGCCCGTCGTCAAGGCCCCCCTCCGCGCTCGCGCCAGGGCCCCGTAACGCCGCAGTTCCGTCGTCCACCGCCGCCGCCGCCAGCACGCCTGCCCGTCGCCCAGCGCAGCTACCAGAGGAAGACGGACATTTGGCGCGCCGCCGACCATCGCCCGCTCTGCTATCACTGCGGGGAAGCCGGCCATGTCTACCGCCGATGCCCATACCGCGAAATGGGCCTACGAGGGTTCCCCGTCAACGCGCCGCGTCCCGATCGAGGTGAACGACCGCGCGACATCGCTGACTACCTCGCCGGAGCCCAGTGGCAACTACGACGATCCTCACGCTCGCCGTCACCAGGCCGCTACATCTCGCCGCATCGCCGTCAGTACAACGGTCCCACCCGGGGCCGATCTCCCAGCCCTTACCCGGGAAACTAAAGGCAGCAACCGATGGAGGTGCGGTTGCTGTACGACGCAATGCCGAAGATCCTCCGACGCCGCCGACGACGACGATTCGCGATTCATCACGACGAGATATCAGCACGCCGCCTAGCAACAGCCTTGACAGCACTTCGCCGCCGAAAGAAGACCTTCCGACGCGACGTAGCAGCAGCAGAGCAAGCCGACGCAGCCGTGATCCGACGCCACGAATTAACCGCAACGCCAGACGCCGGTCTACCGATCTTGACGTGCTCATCGATGGTCATAACGTCACCGCTCTCGTCGACACTGGCGCCGACTATTCAGTTTTCAGTGGCGCGTTCGCCGCCAAGTTAAAGAAGGTGCAGACGGCCTGGCAAGGACCCGATATACGGACAGCGGGAGGTCACCTAATAACGCCGGCAGGAATCTGCACAGCGCGAGTCACGGTAAACAACCGCACTTACCCGGCGAGCTTCGTAATCCTGCAGCACTGCTCCAGGGACGTCATCCTAGGCACGGACTTTCTACACCAACATGGTGCAGTCATCGACTTAAGGTCCAAGTCGATAACGCTTTCAACACACAAAGCGATACCGCCGGATACATGCATCAGTTACCATGCCTTGAATGTGCTTGAAGAACAAGTCACCGTTCCGCCTCACTCCAGCGTAATGATTTCCGTCGGTACGGAAGTGCCTGCAGACATGGAGGGCGTCATCGAGGGCGATCATCACTTACTGCTGTACCGTGAAATTTGCGTCGCTAGAGGCATAGCTGAGCTACGTGCAGGGAAAGCAACGGTGATGCTCACGAACTTCAGCCCCGAATACAAGCACATTAACAAAGGCACCACGGTTGCCTACATCGACGAAATAGTACAAGCCAGCAGTGCTTTCGCCTTCACGGATTCCAGTGCACCCGCAACGACGACTATAATACCTGAAGCAACTTTCAACGTTAATCAGAACCTTCCCAGGCATAAGAAAGAACAACTAAAAGCTCTGCTCCTGCAATACAAGGATTGCTTCTCGTCGTCGTCAAAAGTTCGACAAACCCCTGTCGCCAAGCACCGAATCATAACCGACGAAAATGTCCGCCCACTGCGTCAGAGCCCGTACCGAGTTTCGGCACGTGAACGCGAGGCCATAAGGCAACAAGTCGACGAAATGCTACGCGACGACATCATCCAGCCGTCCAAGAGTCCGTGGGCGTCCCCCGTGGTGTTAGTGAAGAAGAAGGATGGAACCCTACGTTTCTGCGTCGATTATCGTCGCCTCAACAAGGTCACGAAGAAGGACGTATACCCCCTTCCACGGATTGACGACGCCTTGGATCGACTATACAACGCAAAGTATTTTTCGTCGATGGACCTCAAAACCGGCTACTGGCAAATCGAAGTCGACGAGAGGGACCGGGAGAAGACGGCCTTTATAACACCAGACGGACTGTTCGAGTTCAAGGTCATGCCGTTTGGTCTTTGCTCGGCACCTGCGACTTTCCAACGCGTCATGGATACAGTACTGGCAGGCTTGAAGTGGCAGACTTGCCTCGTCTATTTGGACGACGTCGTTGTGTTTGCCTCAAGCTTCGAAGAACACCTGCGGCGCCTTGAAACAGTTCTTCAAGCAATCGAAACCTCCGGACTCACGTTAAAGCCAGAAAAGTGCCGCTTCGCATATGAGGAGCTCTTGTTTTTAGGCCACGTCATCAACAAGTCTGGAGTGCGCCCCGACCCTCAGAAAACTGCGGCCATCTCCAACTTTCCTCTGCCCGCTGACAAGAAGGCAGTGCGTAGATTTCTGGGACTGTGCGCCTATTACAGGCGCTTCGTCAAGGATTTTTCACGGATCGCCGAGCCACTGACATACCTCACGAAGGCCGACGTCGAGTTCAAGTGGGAGATGCCGCAAATCGAAGCATTTGAAGAACTGAAGCGACGCCTACAATCGCCGCCCATCCTTGCGCATTTCGACGAAAATGCCGATACCGAAGTCCACACCGACGCAAGCGGCGTAGGACTCGGCGCCGTGCTTGTGCAGAGGACTGATGGACTAGAAAGGGTTGTAAGTTACGCTAGCCGGTCGCTATCGAAGGCGGAAGCAAATTATTCCACAACAGAAAAGGAGTGCCTCGCCATCATCTGGGCTACATCAAAGTTTCGCCCCTACCTCTATGGCAGGCCCTTTAAAGTTGTGAGCGACCACCACGCCTTGTGTTGGCTAGCTAACTTGAAGGATCCTTCAGGTCGCCTCGCACGATGGAGTCTGAGACTTCAAGAATTCGACATCACCGTCGTTTACAAGTCCGGGCGAAAGCACTCTGACGCCGACTGCTTGTCTCGCGCCCCCGTCGAACCGCCGCCACAGGATGACCAGGATGACGACACTTTCTTGGGACCCATCAGTGCCGACGAATTCGCCGAACAACAGCGAGCCGACCCGGAACTAAGGAACCTTGTAGATTACCTGGAAGGCAAGACCGTCACTGTGCCGAAGGTGTTCAGGCGAGGATTGGCGTCGTTTTTCTTGCAAAACGACATTCTCCTAAAGAAGAACTTCTCGCCTCTCCGAGCCAACTACCTCCTCGTGGTACCCTCAGCATTGCGTCCAGAGGTTCTGCAAGCTCTCCATGACGACCCAACGGCTGGACACCTCGGTTTTTCCCGCACGCTCGCAAGGATACAAGAAAAATACTACTGGCCTCGCCTCTCTGCCGACGTCGCCCATTACGTAAGGACATGCCGAGACTGTCAGCGACGCAAAACACCGCCGACAAGGCCAGCCGGACTTCTACAGCCGATCGAGCCACCTCGCCGACCGTTCCAGCAGATTGGGATGGACTTACTGGGGCCTTTTCCGACGTCGACGTCCGGGAATAAATGGATCGTCGTAGCTACGGACTACCTCACCCGCTACGCCGAAACAAAAGCCTTGCCCAAAGGCAGTGCTGCCGAGGTAGCCCGATTCTTCGTTGAGAACATCCTCCTGCGTCACGGTGCCCCAGAAGTCCTCATCACCGACAGAGGTACTGCCTTTACGGCAGAACTAACTCAAGCCATCCTGCGATACAGCCACACAAGCCATCGCCGGACAACCGCCTACCACCCGCAGACGAATGGCCTCACCGAGCGCCTAAATAAGACCATCGCCGACATGCTGGCAATGTACGTCGACGTCGAACACAAGACGTGGGATGCCATCCTTCCGTACGTGACCTTCGCATACAACACGGCCGTGCAAGAAACGACGCACATGGCGCCGTTCAACCTGGTCTACGGAAGGAACCCGGCAACGACGCTTGACGCCATGCTACCGGACGTCACCGACGAAGAAAATCTCGACGTTGCCACCTATTTGCAGCGTGCCGAAGAAGGTCGACAGCTCGCCCGCCTGCGCATCAAGAACCAGCAGAGGACCGACAGCCGACACTACAACCTTCGACGACGCTACGTCGAGTACCAGCCCGGTGACCGTGTTTGGGTCTGGACTCCGATACGCCGACGAGGACTTAGCGAGAAGCTGTTACGTCGCTATTTCGGACCATACAAGATCACCCGACGTATTGGCGCACTGGACTATGAGGTCGTGCCAGACGGCATTTCGCAATCACAGCGGCGCCGGGCACGACCTGAAGTCATCCACGTGGTGCGTCTTAAGCCTTTCTACGCCCGCTGACAAACTTAGGTACTTTGTTACTTTGTTATTGTTTTTTGTTATTTTGTCTATTACGCATGGTTTTGTTTTCGCTTTCGTGTTTGTTTGTAGCATCGGGACGATGCTTTTTAAGGGGAGGGTATTGACACGTACACATGTTTATCTTTCACCGGTAGCCGCTTTCAACATTGGCTGACAAATGTTAAACGTTATCGCTCGGCGCAGGACGCGCCTGCATTGGAAGCTTCTCGGACGTTATCAATGCTTCTATCCGTCGTCTGTGGTCGCCGAGGCCCATGTAATCTGATTGTATGAGCGACGCGAATTATCTAGAACTTTCTGGAAGACACGCGGGCATCAGGGATTAATCTGGAACCTTCGATGACTCAGGTATAAAAGCCGACGCGTTTCGCCGCTGATCAGATTTTCGACGATCGCCGACTGTGTTCGCCGCTATCGTTGTGCTTTGAGTGTAGCTTGCTTTTGTGGGCACAGGTTCGCCCAATAAACAACCAGTTTCGTCATACACAGTTTTGTGACTGTTTTCTCTACCGTCACTACTACGTGACACTATCGTGTTCCGGCCGCAGAGCAGTGGTCCGTTACATGCCACCACGATCAGCGTGCTGGTCACAACCGTCGATCCAGACTGAACCCTCATGGTTATCTGGCCGACAACTGGCAATGGCCCGAGGAAGCATGTCAAGCGCAGCGATGTTTTTTGCAGTGACGGCCACCATCTGCGATGTTTCTTAAATATGTTCTTCGGTATGACGCTGACCGGAGAACCAGTGTCTAGAATCATTCGCAATTTCCGGCCCTGCCATGTCAACTCCTCCTCGAGAGGCTTCAACGTAGCTCTGTCGGCGGAGCTGTGAGCGACAAGAGCCAGCAACATTTCTTCTTCGCTCTCACCTTCCATTTCCTCGACGGCAAAGGCACCACGTTCCCGAGAGCGGCCACTGCTGCAAACCTTTGCCAGATGACCTTTCCTGCCGCAATGGTGACACTTGGTGTTTCGATGGCGGCACGTGTGTGTCGCGTGGGGACCGCCACAACGCTCACATGAATGGTTGTTCTTTGCAGTGTTCCACTTCGTCCAGGGTCGTCGTCCTCGCTGCGACTGTACAACATTGATGCTGGTTCCCGTGGTCACTGGGTCTGCTTCTCGCATGTCACGAACGTCGCCTAGCGCCTTCTCTGAAGCTATGGCAAATTCTTCTGCCTCCTCAAAAGTTAGCTTCTTCCGTGTTAATAGGCAGCGTCGTGCGTCGCCGTCCCTGATTCCGCATACTATGTGGTCTCGCAGCATACGATGCAGCGAGTTGCCGAAGTTGCAACTTTCCGCCAGTCTCCGAAGGTCGGCAATGTATTCCCGAACACTCTCTCCATCCCTTTGCTTACGCATGAAGAACGAGAAACTCGCCGCAATTTCATTAACTTGAGGATTGTAGTGTTCCTCGAGGTATTCAACGACTTCATCGTAAGTCTGGCTGTTAACCGACACGGTTGGAAGGCGCCCTTGCAACATGCGCACGACATTATCGCTCAATGAAGACACCAGCAGAGCTCGGCGTTTGGCCGCGTCAGTAATTCCATTGCCTTCAAAATAAGCTTCCAGCCGTATCATGTACGTGCTCCAGCTGCTCACCGTCTCGTCGAAAACCGGTGGGCGAGATGCCATCATTTGATCCTGTCAGTCGCAGACCACGCTCACATGAAATCCCATCCTCGTCGCCACTGCTGTAGCGCGGGTAACAACAACAGACTCAGTAGGTGCAAGCAATGGAAAAGGTTTATTGAAGATAGCGTGGCTGCTTTTATTCTCTGTGCATCAGCACGAGCATGCGCACTTCGGGTTGCGATAAACGGGCTTGCGTTGTCGCGATACGGCATAAGGTTGTATCAAAAAGTACACCGAGATCATTGATCTCACATACCTTACACAATGGTACAGAATCTACAGAATAAGAATTAAAAATTACTTTCTGTTCTTCGTGTGAAAGTCATGACCTTGACCTTATCAGCATTCAAGGTGAGGTTATTATCTTTGCACCATTTAGAAAAAGAAAACAGGTCCGACTGCAGCATGCGACATTCATCAACAGTATGAATTTCCTTAAAAATCTTGTTGTCATCGGCATATAGAAGGAATGAAGAATTCCGAATGGCGGAAACAACGTCATTAATAAAACATAACAAAAGGAGTGGTCCAAATACTGATCCTTGAAGGACGACGCTAGTTGCCATATAAAAAGAAGATGTTTGGCCATTGACGTTAACATAACGTGATCTATCAAGAAGATAACTGCGCAAGAGATTTACATTTGACAGCCACCACCAAAGTGTGTAAGCTTGATCAGAAACAGAGTGGCTGACCACATCAAAAGCTTTGCTGAGGTGACAATAAATGGTGTCAACTTGCCCCCTTTGGAGTACCGGCGAGGAGATCTGTGTCATCAAACTTGTGAGATTTGTGAGTGGAGCGGCCGGTGAGGAATCCATGCTGATTTGGGATCAATGCGTTTTTCACAGTAAAATACAATATGTTGTTAAGAGCGAGCTCAAATATCTTAGACGTGGCACAGAGAAGAGAAATCGGGCGATAATTCGAGACATCACTTTTACAGCCAGACTTAAATACAGGAAAAAGACGAGCAGTTTTTCACATGTGAAGGAAAATGGAAGTATTCAAAGAGTTACTAAATATAGATGTCAGTACTTGGCACATATACTGCTGTAAGCTTTTATAATTGCGGAGGAGATGCCATCAGAGCCGCAGGATAAAAGAGCTTCAAGCGCTTAAGGCATTCGCTGATGAGCTTGTCATCAGACAATACAGCACTAGATGTAGGAACCGTCGTGTGCGACTGACATCAGCGTTGATACCTGAAGCTTTATATAAGGAGGAGAAACTGGCAGCAAAACAATCCGCGACTGCTTGGACTTCTACTCATCTAGAAGTTCTAGAGATAATAATAATAATAATAATAATAATAATAATAATAATAATAATAATAATAATAATAATAATAATAATAATAATAATAATGATGATGATGATATGATGACGATGACGACTGTCATAATGATGATATCAAAGGACGCCGTTTAACTGAAACAAAACAATTACCCTGCTAATTATTGTACTCTACACATCAGATCTGCATTAATTTCGCCTAGACTGGTTGCTCTAAATGATTTGCTAATATTAACTCTCCCTGACTGTAATCGCTTTTAACATTCACCTTTCAGCTCGTCTGACTGCTCGCTCGCATGGTAATCTAGTAATTGCACCATCTGCCTTTGTTTTTTGTTTGTCCTTTACTTTGTGTTTCTCGTTTTCAAATACGAATTTTCTTTAGCATACCCACTGCCGCCCGATTCTTGGCCTATCCTGCTTAGTGGGTGCGAGCTATGACAGAGGTTCATCATCATCATCATCACCACCACCACCATCATCATCATCATCATCATCATCATCAAGCACATGCAGCAACGAAGAAAGAAAAAAGATGTTGGCGCGCGCCCTTCCTCAGCCACGTGCCGCTTCCATAATAGAAGACGACTACAAGAAGGATGGAAGCGCGAACCAGGAGTCCCAAGTCATCGCCGCGTCTTAAGGCTAGGTCTCGCACCCCGAAATCGAAGGGTGCTTCAGTGACCCGAAGTGACGACGCGAGCGCGGGAACCAAGTCCAAGGAGCCTCGCAGGACCGGCTCCCGTAGGAAGACGTCGCAGCAGACCAACAGGCAACCTACGTCAAAGAGGCTGGCCAAAGCAAGCGTAGCTGAACGCTCTGCTTACGGTGAGCGGCCCATTCTTTAATTAATAGTCGGTGAACCGTACAGATGTCGGCTTTTATTAACGTAAAGAATAAGCGACAGAAAAAAAATTGTAAAATAATGCTCTGAATGTTTTCGAGATAGTTAACACTATTCGAGAAACTTTTGTCGTCATCGACGATTAGAGAGAGAAACTTTTAATGATATGAAATGCAGAGACGTCGGCCTGGGGTATATATTCCTCTAGCCTGCTATACTCTGCGTTGCCACCGTAGTACAGGCGGGGTCTGAAATTTACCGGATGCGGTTTCCACGAAAAAGTCAACTATCGCCCAATTTTAGTTTGCATCTATCAGAACAGTACAACATTATATGTTCGTCGCGTACACATGGACGCACTGTTGTGCGCGTCTGAAAGTGGGATTTCAGCAAACACGTAGCACATAAGAATTCTATACTGCGTATACACAGGTACAGGAATTATTCAAATTTTTTTCTATTCTTCATGCATCCCATAAAATTTTAACCCTGCATGTACGATTAAAATACCGCTAGATGAAATGTTCAATCCAGAATGTAGCGCGAACATTAATATGAACAGAAAGCGGCTTTAAGTGTGGAAACGGTCACCTTGTACGCTTACACGGACGTAACTATTGTACGCGCCTAAAGGTGTCGTTTCAGCAAAGAATGAGAATGACCACTTGGAACGAATTTTAGAGCTGACCAGTTGCGAGATAAGTGCCGTCAAACTGGCAAAACGCGCACCGTTGTTCCCAATCCCTCGTTAACAAAAAGCCTTTTAAGCACTGTTCAAGAAATTTCCATGGAACACCAATGCATTTCGTCGGAATTTTGGAAACGCATATATCAAAACTGGCTCCAGCATCAGAATTCCTTACATGTTGATATACCTTGAGAACTCGCTGGTTTCAATTCATTCATTGCATTATGTGCCCTATATAAATCAATTAGATTTAAACAATTATTTTGTTGGATTTTGTTAATTAGTCAATTATGCACATACATTTCTCGTGCCAGTAATGCCCATCCCTTCATGTATATTAATATCAACGTGCTTGTTATCTATACTGCACGCAATTGGTTTAAATTCTTGTTGATTAAAAAAAATGGAGCGAGAGCCTGGTATGCACTGGAGAAGACTATCAATATTGTACGTCACTGTAATTAACGAACGCCACAAAATAAAGCCCTGCTACCACGAGTGGAACTCGGATGCAATATAATTAGGGTTGTGCGAATATTCAAACTTTCGAATACAAATGATTGATATGCTATTCGATTCATATCATAGTCGAGAATTCACTATTAGAAATTGTAGAATTTTCGTTTCTGTTCGAATACAAGCAACACTTACGTGAGACTAGAGAGAGAATCCTCAACACAATTGAGGGCTGTTCCGAATGTTTCTGCTGAAGGAGAGCCGTGGTTGTTGCGCAGAGGCATTAGGGCACGTATTCACAGAAAGCCCTTACTCTACGTTTGTTGGTAACAGCAAATACCAACCAGCCCTAATGATGGACTACTATTAGGGAAGGCTGCCAGCTAATGGTAAAGATCACTTACGAACAAAATCCTTTGCGAATACGGCCCCAGTTCCTGAGCGAACGCACGGTGCGCTGATAACTTCTGCTGAATAATTTCCAGCCATTCATTAGAAATGCGCCACTTTTAGCAGCCTACATAAATGTATTGTCTCGGTTTAGGCAACCCACTTTATCATTCCTCCAGTATCACCATGATTTAATTTCTTTCTTTAAGATAATGTGCAGTAATGTGGCTTGCAGATGAGCAAGCGTGGTATCTTTGCAACAAATTACACATTTGTAGGCCATAACAACTCCTGATCAACACAGTTTGAGTTTGATAAATTATACCTACTATGTTATACGGAGTTCTCTCAAATGCGATAATTCATGCTCGGATGGACAAAGGTACTGCCGTACTGTGTCGGCACCGGCGTCCGCGACTGAGAAAATAATCTCGAGCCGCCCGACCATGCAGGCCCTCCGCGTGGCGCAGGGTTGTTAGTGAACTAATTGAATTTCTCAAAGTAAAATCCGTCAAAAAATTACAAAGTACGACTTAACCACAACATACAGACATGATAGCGTCGGAGTGTAATTAGAATGTACAAGAAGACCTAATTCTGTAACGAGGAAACTAAAACACAAACCCCTTTTCTAGCATTTCTACCATGCAACAGCGGCGCCCCCACGCCCTGTGGGAATCGATGTTATGCGAAGCAGTGTGCTGGGAGCCTACCAAGTTAACGAAACGACCATGAGAGCACCAAGACGTGGGCGGCTCTTTCATGACCCACATGACACGCTTGTCATGGCATTCATGTCCCGAGTCCTCAGGAGTCCCTTTAGCTACGCCTAAGAGACCTTAATAAGAAAACCTTAGTCATGCTCATGACTATGACTTCGACCATCAACCTTTAGCTTTTTTCTTCACTTAGTACCACATCCGAACCCATTCCATTGGTTTTTAAGTCTTAATGTTTTTTCATTGAGTCATTCTCATTTTTGCTGAGTCATGGTCATGACTATGACTTCTACCACAATCCTTTAGTGTTTCCTTCACTTAGTGCCCACGTCCGAACCCATTTCAGTGGTTTTTGAGTATTAATCTTTTTTCACTGAGTCATTGTAATTTTTGCTGTCATCCCCATGATTATGACTTCTACCATCATCCTTTAGTGTTTCCTTCACTTAGTGCCCACGCCCGAGCCCATTCCAGTGTTTTTGAGAATTAATCTTTTTTCGCTGAGTCATTGTCATTTTTCCTCCGTCATGGTCATGACTATGACTTTTACCATCACCCTTTAGTGTTTCCTTCACTTAGTGCCCACGTCCGAACCCATTTAAGTAGTGTTTGGGCGTTAATACTTTTTCGCTGAGTCATTGTCATTTTTGCTGAGTCATGGTCATAACTATTACTTCTACCCTCATCCTTTAGTGCTTCCTTCACTTAGTGCCCATGTCCGAACCCAAGTGTTAATCTTTTTCGCTGAGTTATTGTCATTTATGCTGAGTCATGCTCATGACTATGGCTTCTACTAACATCCTTTAGTGTTTCCTTCACTTAGTCCCCACGTCCCTACAATGTCAGTGGTTTTTGAGTGTTAAACTTTTTCGCTGGGTCATTGTCATGACCTGCATGACACGCATGTCATGACATTTATGTCATGATCTGCCACTTATGTTCGTCATACACTCCTGTCATACTATGCCAGTTTTGGTACCTATCAAGTTAACGAAACGACCACGAAAGCACCAGGACGTAGGCGGCTGTTTCATGACCTACATGACATGCATGACATGACAATAATATCATGACATATCATTTATGTTCGTCATATACTCTTTTCATAGTATGCCAATTTTGGTACATACCAAGTTAACGAAACGACCATGAGAGCACAAAGACGTAGGCGGCTAGACAGACAGACAGACAGATAGATAGATAGATAGATAGATAGATAGATAGATAGATAGATAGATAGATAGATAGATAGATAGATAGATAGATAGATAGATAGATAGATAGATAGATAGATAGATAGATAGATAGATAGATAGATAGATAGATAGATAGATACTGTCAAAGTAGCAAATGCTCGCCAAGAAATGTTTCGCATTTAAAATGCGAATGCGAACGGGGCCTGATAACGCTATCGCGTTCCACTCTTAATCGCCTTAAGCGTCCTCCAATTTTTTCAACCGCTCTGTGCACATTTTCTTCCGATATTGGCGCGACTTCGCTCGTTTATTGCAATGTGAACATCTATCGTCTTTGTTGCATGCAACACGCGAGTGCGGCAGCTGCACGTTGCTGTCACGCCCGTTGTCTTTTCGGAAGAGCGTTCGTTAAGCGCGGCGATGGAAGAGACACAACTTATCGCGACGTGATGGCGTACGTGTTGGGCCGACTTTTCTTGGTTTCACTTTTGTTATGTAATACTCTCCCATAGTTATTTCTCTGCTCCATGAATACAAGCCTGTTCGGTCGTGTTGGGCGCCCAATTAAACCGTCCTCGCAATTCGGTATTGCACGCACAGGAGCAAAGATGGCAGACGACAACCTCTGGTCCAGCCAGGCCCAACCACGAGCTTCAGGCACAACTCGACCTGTCTCAACTCTCCGGTCGGTAACCAAGTCGTCTTTCACAGGCGGCTCGCAGGCATTCCGTGATGCCAGTGGCAGCACTCCGCTCGGAATGAGTGGGGGGCTGGACTTGAGTACAGCGCAGAGCAACGGTTTGACAGCGACGCCACCCAACGAATTGTCTTCGCACCAGTCTCGACGACCACCCACTCTGAGCGTAACGAAGGTTTGTTCGGAACAAAGTAATGATCGACCCATTATAGTTTAATGGTATGTTGACATATACGCAAGCAGCTGGGAATAGAAAAAAAAAAGTCGTGAGCCATTCCACTCTGTGAAGGTGGATGACCAGCGAAGCTGTTTAGCGCACGACACAGAGGTGACACTAGAATGGCGAGGCCACGTATAGTCCGGACTCCCGAGGAGCAACGCTCCTACGAAGAGCGACGGCAGGAACAGAGACAATAATGCAATCGTCGCCGGGAGTGCGCACTACACGCAGCCTCCCCATTATTATTCAAAATGGAGAACGGCACCTTGTTTTATTGCGATAGCAATTATATGGACACTCAAAAGCAGATTTCTGCCGTCGGCGTCGCCGTCGTCGTCGCCGTCGCCGTGAGGTTCCGTATGACATCAATGGAGATGAAATCGTCGCCGCGCGCCGAACGCTGTATGTGCGAGTGAAAGGGCGCGAGGGGCGCGCGCTTTCACGGGGAGTGAACGCACGGCGGAGAACAAACGCGCGTTCTGCGCCGTGCTCGCTTAAGGGCTGCAGAAGTAAGCGTCTCTTTCCTCCTTTACAATCACCATATATGTAGAGCAAACGCGCCTTCTTCCGACGCGCGAGAAGCCGTGGGGGAGGGGGAGGGGGAGGGAAGGGAGGCGACGTTTAGCTGCGGCACCAAGTGCCTATTTATATCAGAGGCTCCGGCAACAGTCACCAACGCCGCATGCATCTTGAGCGAACGCGGGCAAAACGTCGACGGCGTCGACAATAGTTCTGCGTGTTGCCGGTGCTGCTGCATGTCCAAGTTTATACAGCTGATAAAGCTAATATCATTACTCCGTATAGCTCTCTACAAATTTGCTATCGCAATGGATGCTTCGCCTTTCAGGTGAAACTGCGACAACTTTTTTAAACCCGAGCGAGGGTGCCGCCGCCCCGGGAAAGCGGTAGGAAACTAGGCACGCAAGCCGTTTGAACGTCGTCAAAGAGAGGGCGGTGCGAATGTAGACATGCCGACGCTGGTCGGCCTTTTGGGCTAAGATCCGATCCTGGGACCCTTGTTCCTGGGACCTCTTTGGGTCCCTGGTGTGACAAGGGTAGTTCAACGGTGCGTTACAAGTCACGGAACCCACTGGGGCATGTGTCATTGCTCTTAAGCCCTTACTGCACCTTCACCAGGGTCGGCCCACATTTTTGCACACGCACACGAAAGATGCATGGAAGCCTAGCCATATACAGCTTCGCTGTAATAACAACGCTGGTAGCATTGACGGATCCAGATGAAGGCCTCGCTGATTTGCTAAGCCAGACGTCCGACGCTTCAGTTAGGCGTCATCCCCGGGGCCGCTTCACGCAAGTGAAAGTATTGCCGAAAGTGATCAGCCGAGAATCCAGTCCGTATCTGTCTTACTTTATCCTTGGCATATCGATGCCTTTAAGGCGACAGATAAAGCGCAGCCGCTCATTGCCTATAAGTGTCCTGCACACAGCAGTTAATTAAGAGGCTCGTTTGCAAGAAGTACTCGTCATTGGAGGTCGCCTTGGCTAAATCTTCGCTGTAACAATTAGGCGGAACCTGTTCATACAAGTAATTTTCGTACGAATTGTTCGTTTTTACAGCGAAGCTGTACAGCTCTACCCCCCAATGGGTCTGTCATGTCCGTGGGCAAAACCTCAACCAATCAGCGGGAGGCGCGCGCCGCGTGCGCCGCTGGGTTCCTTGCAGTACCACCAGATGGCGCTCGCCTCTGTGGCAGCGGCGGCGCCGGCCGTGCGAGGGAGAAAAACAAAGTAACCAGAAAGCTCGCCTTCGAGCATAGCGTCCGCCGCAAGCCTGTCCCTGCAAATATTACGGTTGCATAAGCCGCAGTTGCCGGGAAGCTGCAACTGTAGCATACGAAGCAGGGAGTGACGTAACTACACTTTCGTATGTAAAAGAACAACAACCCACCTAGCAAGTGATTTGTGTTGTGACAGTGCTATGGGAAGACCACGAATACTGAGGACTCCTGAAGAGTAGCATGCACACGAACCGCGGCGAAAGTGTGGTTAAGCGCATTTCTCTTCTCTTTGGTCCACTCTTTGTAGGTGCACGAAGTAGCGGCGCAGGACGTTGAAACGTCTTAGGCTAATAATTAGGTAAATGCATGTGAATGTCGCCATGTGAATAATTTCAAGCTACGTCCCGATGGGCAATCGCTCTAGCTGTCGTTTACACCTTCGCTATATAACTACCTTCACAGAGTGGATTAGAGACCAATTTTTTTTTAAATACGTGTCACGAACCCGAAGAGACCGTCGCGTGACCGGGTGAAATTTGGCGAGTTTATAGAATACCTGGGACTTTGGAATGCTGCATCGACGCCATGTTTATTGTTCTTGCACTGTCGAGAGGAGGAGAAAAGCGAATTCACAAAGCTTATACTCACAAAAACGTTCTTGCGCTAAAAGTGTTGGTAGGCGCATATTCCAGCCAATTGTGATGTCGGACATATCATTAGTGAAGGCGGCTGACCAATTTCCAGCGGCAGTTTGAGGTCTGTCTGAGTGACCGCGGCCGCTAGGTGACGGTACTGTTTTTGGGTGAATACAGAACGAGCGCACGAAAAATCCCGACCGACTAGAGGCGGCTAACAGCTTCGCTGTAAAAGTACGGTGTCACGCGCGCACAGACAAACATGAACACACCTCACTCGATGACCACGGACACCCGCTGTCAGAACGCTGGCGTGATGAGCAGCAGCAGCGGCGAGCGAATTCCCCTTCGTGCAGTCTCTTGTTTCTACGCGAAGTATATACGCGCGACAACGCAGCGCACACGAAGCCATCAGCTATATCTCGGGTCGTTTATTACCCTTTGAGCCCACCACGAATTACCTCCAGGATAAGACGCACTCGGCCGCGCTCAGCGGCGCCATGTACAGCCACGGCTGGAGTAGAAGCGGACACGCTTCTACTCCGGCAATAAAAGGTTTGAATTCGGTTCCATACTAGTAAGTGCTCTTTTGAATTGGCCGGCCATCTTCGTTAATGTCCAAAATTCCTATTGGCTGACACTTGCTCTTACTCTCGGATAGCTCTAGGATAAGACTTTTTTTGTGAATATATGGACCAAATTTCGAAATGCCGTCTTTTTCATTTGACCGAAAGCCGATGCTGGATGTCGCAGGATTCGTTGCTGCTGGAGAGCCGACGCAGCGGTCGGAGACGACGGAGTAAGGCTAAATGCAAGCGGGTCGCAGCCGAAGCTGCGGCCATCATGGCGGTGACGTGCGCGCTTCTCATCTACCTAATGCCGCGCCCTACGACCACCAGGGCATTCAGAGGGAGCAGACTGTGCACCACGTCGAGTTGCCGCTACCAAGCCGAGATCATCGCCGCCTGGGTGAACGCGAGCGTCGATCCGTGCGACGACTTTGAGGCGTACGCCTGTTCCCGCTGGACTCCAAGCATCGAAGGCCACAGGACGGGCTCGGCCATGATGAGTCATGCCAATTATTACTGGATTCACAGTTTTCGCCAACGGCTCGAGGAAGCCGCTAGCAGCTTGCGCATCGCGAAACGGATAGCGGCACTCTTCGACTCTTGCAAAGAGAAGCGGACCGCGGAAGAAGCCACAAGAGAAGTTAACGAGATTAAAGAATTCATGCGGAACCTTAAGATTCGATGGCCGGAGCCACCTTTGCCTGGAGTCGAACCGCTGGGTGTCATCCTCGATCTGGTGTTCAACTGGGGCACGAATATCTGGTTCCGAGCTGACTTGTCTTTACACGCCACTGACATTGGTGACAGAAGAAACTTGCTCCTGCAGCCGGCAGCAGTTCTTAGTGCGCGATGGAATAACGTCGCTGGCATCTTACTCACGGACAAGTTCGTAGAGTATTGGTTAAGTTTTCACCGAGCTTTTGCTCCCGGTGAAAATATGAGGCCCCTTGACGCCATCCTGGACATCAAGAGCATGCAAACTACGATTTACGCAGACTTCGTTCACGTTGAAAACAGCCAGTTAATGCATCCAAAGCACACTCGACTTGGAGACATCCAAAGTTATACGCCACATATTTCTGCCCGTCGCTGGATTGACGCTCTCAACGGCAACTTGGTCGGCCACGGAAAGTTTATATCTTCAGATGGCGTGACGACCGCGGACACAGAGCTTCTCATGGTCGTGGACAGGCTGTTCGCCAATTTCAGCCGCGAGCAACTGCTAGACCACATTTCGTGGGAATTCGTGCAGCTAATCGCACCGCTCGCCGGCTCGAAATTGCTTTTGGCCAAGTACGGCACCGAGACAAAGGCTGAGATGCAAGCGGACAATTTCTGCTCTACAGAAATCGAAAAAGCGTACCGCTGGCTCGTCACAGCAGCACTACTCCTCCCGCAGTTTGATGCCAAGGCGAGGGCATTTCTGGACCAGCAGCTGGCAAACATCACTGAAGCTGCCATCCTGAAGGTGACCAGCGCCTTGTGGGCCGACAACGGATCAGTGGAATTGGTTGCAAACCAGCTAAGGAATCAGAGAGCCGTCATCTGGCCACCATACGAGCCTCTTAGCGATAACGCGCTCTCCAAGGCTTTCGACTCCTGGTTCTACGAGAACGCTACCTTCACGCAACACTGGATTCGATCGGTTACAAGGTGGCGGCAGCTGCGCATGAGTCCGATCTACAGGCGCAGCGACGACTCGCCACGATCGTACGCCTTTCCGTACTTTGAGTACGACCCCTTCTCGAACGTGGTTCGTGTGTCAGCGGCGGCTCTCTTCATTCCTTGGTACCAAGCTGCGGGCAGTAAAGCCGCTTTGTATGGCGGCATCGGCTTCACGTTCGCTCGAGAAGTGGTCAAGTCTTTCGACGGCGCCACGCCAGCGTTCGACCGACGCGGCGAGTTCCTCGACACGTGGCCTACGAAGCTATGGAAGGAAACTTCGGTAAACAAGGCGTCATGTCTGCGACCCGAGTTCGATACGGTGTTTCCCGAGATTCCCGCTCTGGAGATTGCGTACGCGGCATTCCTGGCGTCGTCCGCCAAAGACGCGGATCGCTCGCTGCCGATTGCCAAGGAATGGAGCCCAGAACGGGTGTTCTTCGTCACCGCCTGCTTCACGATGTGCAACCTGCCGAACACGCTGAGACGCTTTCGCGTGGACTGCAACAAGGCGGCAAGGAACTTCGCTCCTTTCGCATCGGCCTTCAAGTGCCCGGCGCATTCGAGAATGAATCCTCGAGAAAAGTGCTCCTACTTTGATTAATCCAAATATGTCTTGTCGTATTCCACTGAGTGCATCTCCGCTCTGAGAGAAACGTGTTGTCACCCATTAAAACTGCCATTTAATGAATCTGTTATCATCTTTCACTTATAGTGTAGCATTTATGAAAGTACATAGGCAAATTACTGCTTTATTAACTGATTTTCGGCTGGCGAAGTGTTCTTTTACAGTGGCGATATTTTTTCTTCGCAGACAGATGATTCAGTGAACGGTAAACCGAAATGTATTTATCAAGCACTCCCAAATATGTTGGCGCTCCTTCTCTAATTTTTCTACTACGTGTGCAGTTAGACACCACCGAGGTACAAATGTGAGAAAATTTGAAAAAGAAAATAACAATGCGATTGCGGGGGTAACAAAATGCACCTGACGATCATGACGATGACGCCGAAACGTTCGCCGTATACAGGGTGTTTCAGCGAACACTTTCAAAACTTCTTTAAGGTTGCCTGTGGCAGATAGCACAATTCTAGTTCATGAGCTGGCCTACTCGAAGAGGCGGACATTACTTGCACAAGAAATTGAAGTGCATAATCGAATAATTAACATAAATTCACTAATTGGGTTTTAAACTAATTACCTGATGTCCCATATTGCAATTTACAAATTGTAGCCGTGGAGTTCGCAAGGTGGATCCACTTGGAACGAATCATCAAGATGACACCAGTTTCGAGATATTAATTCCCAAACTTTGCCGAGAAATGCATTGGCGTTCCAGTTGGGATCTTAACAAAACGTCGCTTTTTGCATTGAAGCACAAAATTAACTGGAACACCAATGCATTTCTCCGCAAAATTCGGGAATTAAT